>NW_024704782.1:388737-489889 GCF_018977255.1 Callorhinchus milii | reverse complement strand
GGGGTGTCAGGGTGGCTGTGTTAGGGGGAGGGGCTGAGTGCGGAGGGGTTTGTGGGGTGTCAGGGTGGCCTGTGTTAGGGGGAGGGGCTGAGTGCGGAGGGTTTTGTGGGTGTCGGGGTGGGCTGTGTTAGGGGGAGGGGCTGAGTGCGGAGGGGTTTGTGGGGTGTCGGGGTGGGCTGTGTTAGGGGGAGGGGCTGAGTGCGGAGGGGTTTGTGGGGTGTCGGGGTGGGCTGTGTTAGGGGGAGGGGCTGAGTGCACACTGACCCTCGTTCGCTGTGTCCTCAGGAAGCCCTACAGAGCATCGCTGCTGATCCCGGGCTGTACCAGATGCTGCCCAGGTTCAGCACTTTCATATCAGAGGGGGTGAGTCCTGTGTGAGCTCCTCCCTACCTCCCTCTCCCCTGCCCCCCCCTCCCTGCCCCCTCCCTCCCTGCCCCCTCCCCCCTCCCCCCTGCTCCCTCCCCCCTACCCCCTGCCTCCCTGCTCCCTGCCTCCGTCCTCCCTGCCTCCCCGGCTCCCTGCTCCCCGCCTCCCTGCTCCCCGCCTCCCTGCTCCCCGCCTCCCTGCTCCCCGCCTCCCTGCCTCCCTTCACTGTCTCTCGCTGTGTCTCAGGTGCGTGTGAATGTGGTGCAGAATAACCTGGCGTTGCTGATCTACCTGATGCGGATGGTGAAGGCATTGATGGATAACCCCACACTCTACCTGGAGAAATACGTAAGTAATTCCCCTCCCTCCCCTGTGCCCAGCTTGGTCAGCTCGACACCACACCGCAGGACCTCTCCACTGTGTATCGTCTCCACACTCCACAGAGAGTTCCACCTACACACTCTCTCCCTGAGGGACGCCTCCTGCTTACACAATCTTACATAGAGAGTATTAGGCGCAGGTTGGCGAGAGCCAAGGCTTTGGGGGGAGCCCAGAGTGTGTGTTGAAGGGTAACTGTTGGGGTCTAACCAACTAAACCCACACACAGCTCAGCCATCGAGAGACAGAGAGAGAGAGAGAGCGCTGTGTGGCCGAGCTTTCCCGCTGCTTGTCCAGCGAGGACCCCCCTCCCCGTTAGTTAGTTGGGGCTTTGGCTGTGGGGTTACCAGGAGCTGAGGGGGAGGATTCCCTGCCCCCAGTGACTGGTCGGCCCTTCCAGTCCCTGCTGATGGGCCGGTCTGTGAGCTCTAGGCTCGGCTTGAGATCAATTTGAAGATCCTCGGTCTCGTTTTCAGATCCCTTCATGCCCTCGGCACCTCTGTATCCCTCCAACCTGCTTATCATCCAACTAACTGCCGGGCTGGGCTGGTGGGGGGGGCAGGGCTGTGGGTGGGGAGGGGTCGGGCTGTTGGTCGGGGCTGGGCTGGGGGTGGAGTTCGCTGGGGGTGGGGGGGTGCTGGGCTGGGGGTGGGGGGTGCTGGGCTGGGGGTGGGGGGCCTGGGCTGGGGTGGGGGGTGCTGGGCTGGGGGTGGGGGGGTGAGCTGTTCCCCAGTTCCAGCTCAGTGGCTGTCAGGTGGTGCTCAGTGGATCAGTGTGAGTGCGCGTGTGTGTGTGTGTGTGCAACTCGTGTGCCCGTGAGTGAGCTTCAGCCGAGGCCTGTGTATGGGTGGCTGTCTTGTCTTCTGTCTGTCTGTCTGCCTGTCTGGGGGGTGACGGAGCTGTTTAACCCCTCCCTCCCCAGCTACACGAGCTGATCCCCGCAGTGGTGACCTGTATTGTGAGTCGGCAGCTGTGCCTCAGGCCGGACGTGGACAATCACTGGGCACTGAGGGACTTCGCTGCCCGTCTGATGGCTCAGATCTGCAAGAACTTCAGCACCACCACCAACAACATCCAGTCCCGCATCACCAAGACCTTCACCAAGGTACACCCACCCCCCACTCCCCCGCCAGAGCGACCCCCACCCCCAGCGATCCCCACCCCCAGCGACCCCACCCCAGCGACCCCGACCCCAGCGACCCCCCCCAGCGACCCCCGCCCCAGCGACCCAGCGACCCCAACCCCAGCGACCCCCACCCAGCGACCCCAACCCAGCGATCCCAGCGACCAGCGACCCCTGCCCCCAGCGACCCCCCGCCCACAGCGAACGCCCCGGTGAGCCCCCCGCTCCCAGCGAGTCGCCCCTCGCCCCCATTTGTGGTGCTATGCCCCCCTTTCCTCTCTCTGCCCCTCTACTTGCTCCTCTCACTCTCTCTCCCTCCTCTTCACTCTCTCTCTCTCTCTCTCTCTCTCTCTCAGAGCTGGCTGGATGACAAGACTCCCTGGACAACACGTTATGGCTGCATCGCAGGACTGGCTGAGCTGGGACATGACGTAAGTGATGTGGACCTCCCTCCCACTCCTGACTCTCTCCTTTTCTCCATCCCTCTTCCTCTTCCCCATCTCTCCATGTATTACACCTGTTACACCCGTGTTAGTGTATCTGTGTGTTAATGTGTGTTAATCATAGAAGAATCATAGGATTATACAGCACAGAAAGAGGCCATTTGGCCCATCGTGTCTGTGCCGACTATTTGAAAAGAGTTTCCAAATCAACCCCACTCCCCCACACTCTCCCACAGCCCTGATCAACCCCACTTCCCCGCTCTCCCCCATAGCCCTGATCAGCCGCACTCCCCCACACTCTCCCCACAGCCCTGACCAACCCCACTCCCCCACACTCTCCCCACAGCCCTGATCAACCCCACTTCCCCGCTCTCCCCCATAGCCCTGATCAGCCCCACTCCCTCCCCATAGCCCTGATCAACCCCACTCCCACGCTCTCTCCCCATAGCCCTGCAAACTTTTCCTCCCTAAATAATTATCTGCTTCTCTCTTAAAAGCTGTTATCGAATCGGTTTCCACCAGCCTTTCAGGCAACGCATTCCATAAGAATATAAGAATTAGGAGCAGGAGTCGGCCATTCGGCCCCTCGAACTGCCCCGCCATTCGATAAGATCATGGATGATCTTCTGACCGAACTCTAATTACCTGCCCTATCCCCATATCCCCCAATCCCTCTGTTTTTTAAAAATCTCTCAGTCTCAGCCTTGAAGCTGTTCAAGGACTGACATCTACAGCCCTTCTGGGGAGTGAATTCCATACACTCACTGCCCTCTGAGTGAAGAAATGTTTCCTCAACTCTGTTCTAAAAGGCTGACCCTCAATTTTCAGGCTGTGACCCCGGTTATAGATTCTCCTATTGGGGGAAACAGACCCTCAGTGACTACTTTATCAGCCCTTTAAGGATCTTATATGTTTCAATAAGATCTCCCCTAATTCTTCTGTACTCTGGAGAATACAGCCCTCGTTTATTCAGCCTATCCTCATAGGTCAGTTCCCTCATCCCAGGAACTAACCGAGTGAATCTACGCTGCACCCCCTCGGTACCTCCTAGACCGAGACCACCTGTGAAGAGAACAGGTTATAGTAACTGTTAATTGCAGTCAATTCACATCATTTCAAAACAATATTTCTATTTAGTTGCCAGAAAGTAGATGCTGTGGAGTGTGATAATTCAAACATTTCATGTGAATTGCTGCTGTGAGCTGGATGTTTATTGTATACTCAGCTTTGGTATTACTGGTCGATTGTGGTAAATTGATCAAGCTAAATAACTGAAATATTTATTTTGAAATGCCTATCAGATTTCAAAAGGAAGAAGCTCACTACTCTGACTTAGTCCTCGCTGAGCCATTTTTTCCTCAATGCCACAAGTTTACTTGTCAGGAGTTTACTTGTTTACATAAAGAGGATAGGGAAACGCTAGTTACAGACTGTTTTGGAGGCATAGAATGGTCTGTGATGTGTTGCAGAACTCTGTAGAATGTCAGATATAGGTTTAAGGCAGGAGACATTGTGAATTCTGATTCCTACGTCCAAGACAGTAGCCATAACCAACTGTGAGGAGAACGGATTATAGTATCTGTTCTCTTCACAGTTGTGACTGAATGAACATCACCTCACATTTCATAACAATATTGATATTTTGTGCCAGAAAGTAGATTATCACTAGTGACAGAGGATTATTCCGGGTGATAGCGGTCTGACGAGAGATGTGCGGACCGTGCGAATGACATCTGGGGATATCATCTCAGGAATATAGTGGAATAAGAGATATAGTGACTTTTGAATCTTACTTCCGACTCCGACACCAGCTGTGAAGAGAAGAGATTTTGGTAACTGTTAAGTGCCGTCAATCAACATCACTTCACATTTCACGACACTGAGCCCTTTTCCCTCGATGTCACAAGTTGACTTGTCAGGAGTTTTCTTATTTATCAAAAGAGCACCTTCTCAGGAGTTTACTGTGATTTCCAAAAGAGGATATGGAAATGCTATTTGCACACGGTGTTTGGGGGCATAGAACAGTTTGTGATCTGTCACAGCACTCTGTGGAATGACAGATATCGGTTTAAAAGGTGGAAGGTATTGTGCATTCTGATTCCTGCGTCCAAGACCGTAACCATGAACAACTGTGAGGAGAACACATTATCGTATCTGTTCTCTTCCAGTTGTGACTGAATGAACATCACCTCACATTTCATAACAATATTGATATTTTGTGCCAGAAAGTAGATTATCACTCGTGACAGAGGATTATCCGCAGTGATAGAGGATTATCTCCGGTGATAGCGGTCTGACCAGAGATGTGAGGAGCGTGCGACTGACATCGGGGATATCATCTCAGGAATATTGTGGAATAAGAGATATTGTGACTTTTGATTCTTACCTCCTAGACCGACACCAGCTGTGAAGAGAACAGATTTTAGTAACTGTTAAGTGCCGTCAATCAACATCACTTCACATTTCACAACATATTTCGATTTAGTGTCAGAAAGTAGATTCTGTGGAGTGTGATAACTGAACTGTTTGAAAATGCAAACAATCATGAGAATTGCTGCTGTGAGCTGGACATTAATGGTCATCTCACATTTGGTATTATTGGTGGATTGTGGTAAATGGACCAAGCTAAATAACTGAAATGTTTATTTTGAAATGCCGATCAGATTTCAAAAGGTAGCGCACTGCTCCGAGTAAGTCCTCACTGAGCCCTTTTCCCTGGTTTACTTGTCATGAGTTTACTTATTTATCAAAAGAGCACCTCATCAGGAATTTACTGTATTTACCAAAAGAGGATAGGGAAATACTATTTACGAGGAGTGTTTTGGGGGCATAGAATGGTCTCTGATCTGTCGCAGAACTCTGTAGAGACCCAGATGTAGGTTTAAGGAGGAGATAATGTGAATTCTGATTCTTACCTCCAAGACCGTAACCATAACCAGCTGTGAAGAGAACAGATTATTGTAACTGTTGAGTGCAGTCAATCAACATTAATTACATTTCACAAGAATATTTCGATTTAGTGTCAGAAAGTAGATTCTGTGGAGTGTGATAACTGAATTGTTTGAAAATGCAAACAATCATGAGAATTGCTGCTGTGAGCTGGACGTTTATTGTAAACTGACATTTGGTATTTCTCCTCGATTGTGGTAAATTGATCAAGCTAAATAACTGAACTATTTATTTTGGAATGAATATGAGATTTCAAAAGGTAGCTCACTGCTCCGAATAATCCTCACTGAGCCCTTTTCCCTCGATGCCCAAGTTTACTTGTCAGGAGTTTACTTATTTATCAAAAGAGCACCTTTTCAGGAGTTTACTGTGTTTTCCAAAAGAGATATTGTGACTTTTGATTCTTACCTCCTAGACCGAGACCACCTGTGAAGAGAACAGGTTATAGTAACTGTTAATTGCAGTCAATTCACATCATTTCAAAACAATATTTCTATTTAGTTGCCAGAAAGTAGATGCTGTGGAGTGTGATAATTCAAACATTTCATGTGAATTGCTGCTGTGAGCTGGATGTTTATTGTATACTCAGCTTTGGTATTACTGGTCGATTGTGGTAAATTGATCAAGCTAAATAACTGAAATATTTATTTTGAAATGCCTATCAGATTTCAAAAGGAAGAAGCTCACTACTCTGACTTAGTCCTCGCTGAGCCATTTTTTCCTCAATGCCACAAGTTTACTTGTCAGGAGTTTACTTGTTTACATAAAGAGGATAGGGAAACGCTAGTTACAGACTGTTTTGGAGGCATAGAATGGTCTGTGATGTGTTGCAGAACTCTGTAGAATGTCAGATATAGGTTTAAGGCAGGAGACATTGTGAATTCTGATTCCTACGTCCAAGACCGTAACCATAACCAACTGTGAGGAGAACGGATTATAGTATCTGTTCTCTTCACAGTTGTGACTGAATGAACATCACCTCACATTTCATAACAATATTGATATTTTGTGCCAGAAAGTAGATTATCACTAGTGACAGAGGATTATTCCGGGTGATAGCGGTCTGACGAGAGATGTGCGGACCGTGCGAATGACATCTGGGGATATCATCTCAGGAATATAGTGGAATAAGAGATATAGTGACTTTTGAATCTTACTTCCGACTCCGACACCAGCTGTGAAGAGAAGAGATTTTGGTAACTGTTAAGTGCCGTCAATCAACATCACTTCACATTTCACGACACTGAGCCCTTTTCCCTCGATGTCACAAGTTGACTTGTCAGGAGTTTTCTTATTTATCAAAAGAGCACCTTCTCAGGAGTTTACTGTGATTTCCAAAAGAGGATATGGAAATGCTATTTGCACACGGTGTTTGGGGGCATAGAACAGTTTGTGATCTGTCACAGCACTCTGTGGAATGACAGATATCGGTTTAAAAGGTGGAAGGTATTGTGCATTCTGATTCCTGCGTCCAAGACCGTAACCATGAACAACTGTGAGGAGAACACATTATCGTATCTGTTCTCTTCCCAGTTGTGACTGAATGAACATCACCTCACATTTCATAACAATATTGATATTTTGTGCCAGAAAGTAGATTATCACTCGTGACAGAGGATTATCCGCAGTGATAGAGGATTATCTCCGGTGATAGCGGTCTGACCAGAGATGTGAGGAGCGTGCGACTGACATCGGGGATATCATCTCAGGAATATTGTGGAATAAGAGATATTGTGACTTTTGATTCTTACCTCCTAGACCGACACCAGCTGTGAAGAGAACAGATTTTAGTAACTGATTTATTTATTTATTTTGGAATGAATATGAGATTTCAAAAGGTAGCTCACTGCTCCGAATAATCCTCACTGAGCCCTTTTCCCTCGATGCCCAAGTTTACTTGTCAGGAGTTTACTTATTTATCAAAAGAGCACCTTTTCAGGAGTTTACTGTGTTTTCCAAAAGAGATATTGTGACTTTTGATTCTTACCTCCTAGACCGAGACCACCTGTGAAGAGAACAGATTATAGTAACTGTTAATTGCAGTCAATTCACATCATTTCAAAACAATATTTCTATTTAGTTGCCAGAAAGTAGATGCTGTGGAGTGTGATAATTCAAACATTTCATGTGAATTGCTGCTGTGAGCTGGATGTTTATTGTGTACTCAGCTTTGGTATTACTGGTCGATTGTGGTAAATTGATCAAGCTAAATAACTGAAATATTTATTTTGAAATGCCTTTCAGATTTCAAAAGGCAGCGCACTGCTCCGAGTAAGTCCTCACTGAGCCCTTTTCCCTGGTTTACTTGTCATGAGTTTACTTATTTATCAAAAGAGCACCTCATCAGAAATTTACTGTATTTACCAAAAGAGGATATGGAAATACTATTTACGAGGAGTGTTTTGGGGTCATAGAATGGTCTCTGATCTGTCGCAGAACTCTGTAGAGACCCAGATGTAGGTTTAAGGAGGAGATAATGTGAATTCTGATTCTTACCTCCAAGACCGTAACCATAACCAGCTGTGAAGAGAACAGATTATTGTAACTGTTGAGTGCAGTCAATCAACATTAATTACATTTCACAAGAATATTTCGATTTAGTGTCAGAAAGTAGATTCTGTGGAGTGTGATAAGAGAACAGATTATCATAAGTGCAAAGTGCACGGAATCAACATCATGTCACATGTCATAACAATATTTATGTTTCGTGTCAGAAAGTAGATTGTGTGAACTGTGATAACTGAATTATTTGAAAATGCAAATATTCAAAAAAATTGCTGCTGTGAACTGGACATTTATTGTAAATTAACATTTCGTATTTTTGTCAGTTGTGCTTAATCAACCGAGCTATATAACTGAAGTATTTATTGTATGGTTTCATTTTTCAGAGTTCGGAAAAGTTTAAGAATTTGTGTGGTTTTCCCTTCTACAATATGTACAAGAATATTGTGGCTCGGGCAGAAGCTAAAAGAGTGAATTCTTGCGAATTATAGATCATATTTATTCTATTTATCCTTCCTGTCCAACCTTCATAAGAAATGCATGTCACAAGACGATGAGGTTAATTGGTAAACTTGCACCAAAATCATAAAAGATGAAACTCTCCTGAGTATTAGATAATCTTCATACTTTAAAATGCCCAGAAACTACCCCTTTGAACAGCAGTATTTTCATACTTTATCATGTCTTGCAATAGCCCTTTTGCTTCTGTTCTACATTTCTCACTTTAAGTTTTGTTCTCCACTTCTACCAACACTTGGATCATAGTTTTGTTTTTTTTAGTGCATGTGTATGCTAGTTTGTGTGTTCAATCATAATATGTGTAGTTTCACTTTCACAACAGAAAGTTTACATATAAAGCGTGGTAAAAGTGAATTGTAGCATATTTTTGAAGAGTACGTATTTATCATATGGCTCTCCAAAACCAAGCTAACCACACACCTTTGCATTTTTTTTATGATGTCCTGTTTGTAATATTTCTTGATGAAATATGGCCAGTCGTGGAATTTGACCAAACGTGAGTGATAATTACTAACATGGGTGTTTTTGTTGAAGCACAGCTTGAAGTCAGGGATGTAAAGTTACTGGAAAAGTTTTGCATTTCTGATTAAGGGTAGGTATAAATATAGTAACTAAATTATTTAATAATAATAATAATCCTTGCATTTGATATAGCGCTTTTCACGTCTTCTAGGCGTCTCAAATATTTACTGTATATTGCACAAAAACAAGTTTAAATACTCGAGTTATGCAGATATATTTGCTGTCATACAAATTTACTTTACTTTTGCTATACAAATGCAATCTTGTTGTTGTTTACATTTCAGTTTCTCACGTTTGAGAAAATGAAATTGTTACTGGTACACAAAGCACATCCTCAGGAAGGAGCTGATGACTTCAAGTTTATAGCTTATGATAATTTGTCAATAAAGGTTGTGCCTCACTTTTGCTTTTGTTTAAAAAAGAAACTTCTCAATAGCCACTTTTGTGCAGAAAAAGGATTTCTCAATCGTTATAGGCCTGGTAGGGTGAAACCTTGGGCAAGTTTCCTTGCCCCACACACCTGATAATAATTGTTCAATAAAAAATAATAATAATTTGGTCACTCAATCCACGACTGTTTGTGGGACGCTGCTGTGCGCAATTGGCTGCCGCATTTCACCCACAAAATATACAGTCAATTCACTTTACAGTATATTCTGTGAAGTGCTTTGTGACGTCTAGAAGACATGAAAAGCGCTATGTCAAATGCAAGGATTATTTGTATTATTATTTATTTGAAAATGTTCAGCGTGGAAACAGGTCACTCAGCCCAACCAGTTGGTGCAGACATTTTCCATCGCAGTTTTCACTCAACCTTTGCAACCTCCTATACCCTTCTGTTCCCCTCTCCCTCTGGTTATCACAGAGCATGGTGTGTTTATTGCCTGGAATGAAAAGTCAGCTTTAAGGCAAGAGATATTGTGAATTCTGATTCTTACCTCCATAACCATAACCCAAACCACCTGCGAAGAGAACAGATAATTTAATTTTAACTCAAGTGCACTGAATTAATATCACTTCACATTTCACAACAATTTTGTGTGGATTCACCTTTCCTCAAGGTCCTATCACAGAGTTGCAATGTACTCCAACTTTTGTATTTGTATCAAATGTTACTGCCAGATCAGTCCAGATTTTACACAATAGTAATAACTTGACTATCCTTCTTCAATGTAATAATTAGTTTCTGGAATTGAAGATTATTAAAATGCCCCAGCTTGGCTAATCGCTTCTCATGCTCATTCCTCTATCACTGGAGTATGTAATACTGATGTGTGGAGTGCGTATGACACCTGGGGATATCATCTCAGCAATAGAGTGGAATAAGAGACATTGTGACTTTGGATTTTTACCTGCTAGACCAAGACCACCTGTGAAGAGAACAGATTATTGTATCTATTAAAAGCAGTCAAGTAACATCAACAACAATATCAACAATATTACATTTGTATAGCGCCTTTCACTTCGGGAGGACGTCCCAAGGCATTGGACAGACAGAGGTACGGACATCACTTCACATTTGATGTGAAGTTTGATAGTTTGGTTTAGAGTCAGAAAGTAGATTCTGTGGATTGTGACAACTGAATTGTTTGAAAAAGCAAACAATCATGAGAATTGTTGCTGCGAGCTGACATTTATTCAGTTTCCTGTGCCATTCTTCTATCAAGTTCCATTCTTCTGCTCAAGTTAGATAAGTCAATCGGTCCAGACGGGATGCATCCTTGGTTACTGAGGGAAGCAAGGGTGGAAATAGTGGAGCCTCTGGCCTCAATCTTTCAATCCTGCTTGGAAACGGGAGTGGTGCCAGAGGACTGAAGGGTTGCAAATGTTACTCCTCTGTACAAAAAGTGGGAGAAAGATAAACCTGGTAATTGCACACCAATCAGCCTTACATCAGTTTGGGGAAAACTTCTAGAGACGATAATCTGGGACAAAATTAATTTTCACTTAGAAAAATACAGATTAATGAAGGACAGCCAAAATGGATTTGTTAAAGTCAAATCATGTCTGACAAGTGTGATAGAGTGTTTTGATAAAATAACGGAGAGTGTGAATGAAGTTGATGTAGTACATATGGATTTTCAAAAGGCGTTTGATAAAGTGCCACATAATAGATTGGTTAGCAAAATTGAAGTCCACGGTATTAAAGGTTCAGTGACAGCAGGGATACAAAAGTGTCTGGGAGACAGAAAGCAGAGAGTAGTGGTGAACAGTTGGTATTCTGACGATATATATATAGTATACAGCGGTGTACCCCAGGGATCAGCATTAGGACCACTGCTCTTTTTAATCTATATAAATGACCTGGACCTGGGTATGGGGAGCACAGTATCCATGTTTGCAGATGATACAAGGCTAGGAAAAGTAATAAACGGTGAGGAGAATAGTAGCAGACTGCAGGAAGACCTAGACAGACTTGTGAAATGGGTAGACAAGTGGCAGATGAAATTTAATGAGAGAAATGCAAAGTGATGCATTTTGGAAGGAAGAATGCGGAGAGGCAATATAAGGCAACATAAGATATACCAATAATGAATTCTCTTTGCACAACGATTAAGGTGAGGAAGATTGTGAGTTCTTTTACGTACCTCCAACTAATCCAACTGTGAAGAGAACAGATTTGTATAAATATTAATTACACTAAATAAATATCATGCCACATTTCACAATTGTAATAACCCATGGCAGAAAGACATGCAAACTAGGGTAATAGTTCTGTGGAAATGAAACAGCAGGTTTAGCTGGACATTTACTTTATCGCCCCAATCATATTCTTGTTCAAGAATGATTGCCTGTATTCATTTCTTAATTGCGGCCCTTTTTGTTTAACTGTTGGCATTAAGAGAGTGGGAGAGTGGGATTGATTTGGAAAGCTCTTTTAAAAGAGCCAGTACAAACACAATGAGAAGAATAACCTCCTCTGTGCTGTATAATTCTATGATTCTATGACTTGTGTGGTATTCCCTTCTCCAATTTGTGTCAGAATTTTGTGTAGATTGAGGGTCAGACAGTGATTTAGACAGAACTATAGAACACATTTCTTTAAGGTCCTGTCACAGTGCCAGATGCACTCTTTGTAGAATGAAAAATGGTCATTTAAGGCAAGAGATATTGTAATTTTTTTTTGTTTACCTCCAAGATCGTAACCATCTGTGAAGGGAACAGATTATTGTGATGAAGACATGCACTGTCAGTATCACTACATATTTCACAACAATTGTAATAATTTGTTGCAGAAAGTCTGCAATGTGAGCTCTTATAATTAAGTTGTCTGGAAATGGAAAAATTCATAAGAACAGCTGGTGTGAGCTGGACATTTACTGTAACCCCGACCCCCCCCCCCCCCCCCCCCCCCGGCTGCCTCCCCCATCCATTGTCGAGTGGCTTTTCATCCTCTCTGCCCCCATCCTCTGGAACTCTATCCCACAGTCCCTCTTCCTTGCCCCCTCCCTTGTCTCCTTCAAGATCCTCCTCTTCGACTGAGCCTTCGGTCACCCTACCCTCCCTGCCCTCCATTCTTCCTGATTCCAACAACCAGTCAGGTGCGGATCCTTAACTGTCCAGCATCTTGGGACTTCCTCCTGGCGTGAAAGGCGCTGTGCAAATGTAATGTTTTGTTATAAAATAATTGCTTGTGTGCTTGGCTAATTTGGGAGCAAGCACCACTCAGATATATGATTATTGCAGTTTTTCACAGCTTAGTGAGTCAGGAATTAGAGGGCAGAAGTTGAAGTTTTTTACCAAAAAGTAAAAGGTTGGGAGAGCGTTTAATCCAGTAGGTATTTCAGACATAGAATGGCTAACCTAGAGGAGTTATGGAGTGGAAGCATATTAGGTTTTAAGAAATAATTATTGAGCATCTGAAAAAGGCAGAAAAAGGATATGGGACAAAGCAGCAGATGGAACTAATGAGGAAATCTTTCACAGGGCCTCAGCAGGCGTAATGGGCCAATTTTTTTCCCGTAAACATTGTAACAAGATTGTCACTTTCTGAATGATCATTGGTAGAAAGGTACCATTTCCGAGGTACAAAGGAGCCAGTGTGACTTTCCCCTGTACAGTTTGTTTAAGAATATTTTGCAGTTTGTGTAGGAGTGTTTTGTAGATTGTACAGCAGTCAAAAGTCAATTGTTGTTGAAAGAGTTATTACCATCAAAAGTATTTGTGAGCTGCATATCTACTGTAACATTCTAATAAATGTTTTCTTGTTGTTTTAGAATAATTACTCGTATTCAGTTGTTAATTGCGGCCCATTTTGTTCAACTATTAAAAATTACGGGAAATCCCAAAATGGTCATTTAAGGCAAGAGATATTGTAATATTTTTATGTTTACCTCCATGATCGTAATCATCTGTGAAGGGAACAGATTATTGTAATGAAGACATGCACTGTCAGTATCACTACATATTTCACAACAATTGTAATAATTTGTTGCAGAAAGTCTAGTATAGAGCTTTCCATGGGGAGAGCGCACCAGACACACTATGTAATTACTTGCATGATTATTCACTGCTCAGTGAGTCAGTATTTAGAGGACAGAGAATTTGTTTTTTGGTCAGCCGTGTGTCTGATACAAACATAAATCCATCACCATGCTTAAGAGAATTCCATGCATCTTATCTACACATGGAAATCGCAGAGATAGACTGTTGGAATGAAAAGTGCACTCTCTCTCTGGAGAGATGCATCCTGCTTACCTAACTCCGGAAAGCATAGGTGCAGGCTGGCAAGAGCCTCAGTTTGGGGAGCCCAGAGTGTGAGTTGGGGTAATTGCTGGAGTCTAACCAGCTAAAACCGCATAGCTTGACATTGATATCGCTGTCTGGCAAACTTTCCCGCTGCTTGTCCAGCTAGGACCACCCTACCCGTTGAGTAGGAGGATTCCCTGCCCCCAATCACTTATCTGACCTTCTGTCGATGAGCCAGGCTGGAGTACTGTGGACCGACCCGCCTGGCTCAGGAACCAGTCTACTGAGCTCATCACAGACGGCTGGCTCTAATCCGACATTCCTTTGCCAGTGAAGCTCCAAAGTAACCCCACTTATCTCCCCGCAAAGGAGGATAGTCACTGTTTGACTATCTTCTCCGCCAATACCTCTCTCCGAAAGCCACTGAAACCTTGGTCCATGCCTTTGACACCTCTCAACTGGACTATTCAAACACCCTTGTCGTTGGCCTCCCCTCCACTAACATCCATAAAATCCAGATTATACAAGATTCTGCCGCCGTGTTCTAACCCTCACCAAACTCCGCCCTCCGATTACCCTAGTCTTAGTACTGGCTGCCTGTCCCAGAGAGGATCGACTTCAAATCCCTCCACTCCTCTACACCCCCCTACCTCTCTGACCTCCTCTCTCCTCACAACAGTGCCTGTTGCCTTCGTTCCACCAGGTCTGGCCTCCTCCTCATCCCCCGAGTCCTCCGCTCCACCATCGGCGGCCGTGCCTTCAGCCACTACACCCTGAGGCTCTGGAACTCCCTTCCTCACTCCCTTCGCCTCTTCAGGTCTCAGCTGAAGACTTTTCGACCGCGCCTTTGGTCACCTTCCTCCCCCTTCCCCTGGCTCGGCCCCGGGATCCATTACTGTGAAGCGCTCTGAGACTCCATCCGGCGTGGAGGACGCTATACAAATCCAAGTTGTTGTTGTTGTAATTTGATCATTCGACATCCAATAAACGCGGGTTTGAACCCTCACTAGGTGAGTTGGAGAGTAGATACAAGGAACTCACTGTGAGCTTCCCGGTGGGCAACACATCGCACCATGAAATGAGTGAGAATATTGCTACAAGTTATTTAACAGATTGGTATAGAGAAGGTTAGGAGGTTTACAGAGGGGCCAACCAAAGTTGAAAGGATGCATATAAATTTTAAGAAAAAATTAGATAAAATCTGAAAAATATTTTCCCCCACAAAATATACAATCAATCCACTTTAACGTGTGTCCTGTGAAGTGCTTTGAGACATCATTGATGGGATAAGGAATTATATCAAATACAAAGATTAGCATTTTTTTTAAAAATCTGAAAATTTAGAGGGTTTAGGGGAAAGCAGGAGATGGGAATAAAGAGGTGGATCTTCCAGATTGATGGATTACATGGCCTCTTTCTGCTATTGTAAACATTGTAACAAGGTGTTCACTTTCTGAATTTAAAATTGTCGATGATCACTGGTGTCCGAGGTCGAAAGGAGCTGGTTCTGGCTAGGTTAAGAGCCTGTGTGGTTTCCCTTGTACAGTTTGTGCAAGAATATTTTGTAGATTGTGGCTCAAACAGAAGCTGAATGAGTGAATTTGAGGGAATTATAGATGACATTTTATCTAAGGTCCTGTCATGCCACAGATGATCTCTTTGTAGAATTAAAAAGTTATGTTTAAAGTAAGAGATATTGTGAATTCTGATTCTTACCTGATTCCTTTAAACCACCTATGAAGAGAACAGATTAATATAATTATTAAGTCCACCTCATCAATATCACTTCACATTTCATAATAAAAGTTATAACTTGTGTCAGAAAGTTCACTCACTTAACTCATTCACTTATTTTCAGCAAATATTCTTTGCTTCACTCTAATGTGCAGTGACTGTATTTTGTTGGCAAACCGTTTAGACATAGGTTATGATTTTCAAAGGGCAATTTCAGGATAGACTTCAGGAACTTTCTTTCCCCAGAAGGTTGCCAAGAAGGGTGGTCGAGGCCAAGATTCTGGACTCAGTTAAAAAAACACAGCACAATGTTGTGATGGAAAGACAGTGGATATTCTGGAACGATGAGATCAAATGACAGAGTTACCTGCTTCATCTGAACCAATCTAATGATGTTGTGAAATATTTATCGTATATATTCATTGCCAATTGTAGCCATTTTGTTCAACTACAATATTAAAGGGTACAAGGGAAAGTGGATATTAAACTAATGAGGGGGTATAGACCGGGGGGAGAAGGGAACTGTGCTCCCTGTTGCAGTACACTGCACACCTAAACCTTTTCACCAATGTCACAGCTTGAGTTTAGTTCCCATCTGAGCCCCAATGCGGAGAATCAGACACACAGGTATCCAGCATATGGGTAACCGATCTGTACTGTAGGCTGTCAGGTCCATTTTATGCCTTATTTCCCAGGCTAAACCTGTACACAATACCAAACAGCAGCACAATACCTCACCTCATCCCACCATCTCTCCAGAGCAACTCTCTCTCAGAGTTGAACCGAGGTTCAGAACGTATCAACGCTCTTGGAGAAAGAATAATCATTACCTCCAAGCGCTGTCGAGACCACAGCTACAAGCACGGACAATAAGAAGAGGCTTTGGGACTTCATCCTTGCAGTCAGTTGGTCAGTCCGAAGATGACTTTACATTGCTATGTGAGGTGGCTGCTATTTATAGGAGAAAGGAACCCTGTATGGATGCTTATCAGGGACTTTGGCTCCACAAATCTTGATTGTACAGATAATCATTACATCAGTCACGATGTGCTTGAGCACATGATAAGAATGATGATAAAAAATCAGAATATCAAGTGGTCCCTGGTTCAGTTTCTCAGGTCACTTGATGCTTGTTGGTCTGTGTCTTTAGAGACTGCCAAACTGTACTCAAAGAGGTTTTCAGATGCAAACTTCTCCAGGACTCAGACAGTGTGGTAAGACGAAATTCATGGTCCTAAATGTAACATAACTTATTATGTTTGGCGGGCCGGAACCTGAGAGGGAGAAGAGAAGTATAACAATCCAGATTCACAGGACTCTAAAAGTAGCAATTTCATAAAACTATGAACCCAGTCTCCAGCTGTCCCTCACAGAAGCCCAAACTGCATTCTATTCCCAGACCAACCTGGAGTAATCCAAACTTCTGTTCTGCACCACACATCACCTCATCCACACACCTCCTCAAGCTTCCTGGATTCTTAACACCAATGCCAAGTGTGAAAGGTTGTTGACTCCTTCATATTTAAAATAGACATTGTTCACTTGGCTGCATCCTCTTTCTCCCCCCCCCACTCCCACCCTGCCCCATCCCTCCCCAATGCATTCTACAACCTCCACATCTTCTATTACTGACCCCACCATTGCCCTCATTTCTCCCTTGACCTTCGCAACTATCATCACCCATATGAAACCCATCACTTGCTACCTTGACGCCCTCCTCACCAAACAGCAAGTCAACTCCCTCCTCTGCCCCTGCCTGCAGACACGGTTAGCTTGCCCCTTTTCTACAAAACACCAGGACGACCAGTAGCCTATACTGAAGAGGAACCATTGGCAGAAAACACATCTTATTTTATCCTCCCTTCACCTTGGAAGGGCAGGCCAATTTAGACCCCCAACCCCCCCCCCCCCCCTCCCCCAATACAGCCATGCCTGAGACCGACAAACTCAGCACGGACAGGTCGGTATTCAAGCTAGCTCCCGATCTGCATTTCTATCCTTTACACCATTAGGGCCAACACAGTCATTGTATTGAATTTCTGTTTGCTGAGACGAATTGTCTCTTGTCCCTCTTCCCCGTTACTTTCTGTCCAAGGAAATCTCCCCTTCCTGTCCAAGGTTCTCGAAAGAGTCGTCGCCTCCCAGCTGCGCTCTTTCCTCTCCACCCACTCATTTCTTGAACCTCTACAGTCGGGTTTCCGTGCTGCCCATAGCACGGAAACCACCCTGGTCAAGGTCACCAATGACATCTTGACCATCTGCGACCAGGGCTCCCTCTGCCTCCTCGTCCTCCTCAACCTATCGGCCACATTCGATACAGTTGACCATGCTATCCTCCTGCACCGCTTTTCCTCCCACCTCAACCTTCAAGGCCCTGTCCTTGAGTGGTTTAGGTCCTACCTCTCCCACCGCCTTTATTTTGTTTCCACTAATGGCTTTTCCTCCAGCCCCCGCACTGTCTTGTGTGGCGTCCCTCAGGGCTCTGTCCTCGGTCCCCTCCTCTTCACCCTTTATATGCCCCCCATGTGGTGACATCATCCGCAGACATGGGGTTCACTCCCACATGTGTGCGGATGATACCCAACTCTACCTTTCCTCCTCTACCCTCAACTCCACGACCCCCGATGTTCTGACAGCTGCCTGTCCGTCATCGAGTCCCGGACGAGAGACAACTTTCTTCACCTCAACGTGCGCAAAACTGAGGCCCTCCTGATTGGCTCGCGTCAGCGCCTCCGCACCTCAGGCGCTGACAGCATCAGCATCCAAGGCTTCACTCTCCACCTCTCAAAGCCATCAGGAACCTTGGCGTTCTGTTCGACCCTGAGCTGTCGTTTCTTCCCCACATTCGCGCCACAACTGGCACCGCCTTCCATCACCTCTAGAACATCGCCAGACTACGGCACTACTATCCCCCACTCACCTGCCCGTACCCTCCGTTCCTCTGGCTCCGGTCTGCTCCACATCCCCCGCCCCAACCGCCCTACCATCGGTGGCCGGGCTCTCAGCCCCGAGGCTCTGGAACTCCATCCCCCAGTGCCTTCGCCGCTTCCTCCCTTTCCTCCTTCAAGGCCGGTCTCAAGACCTTTTTCTTCAACCGTGCCTTCAGCTCCCCTCTCAACTCTCTACCCCCTCCTCACTCCCTCCCTTCCCTCTCCTCACCCTGACCCCCTGCTCGGGTCCCAACCCAACTGTCCAGCGCTTTCGGACGTCCTCCTGACGTGAAAGGCGCTCTATAAATGCAATCTTGCTGTTGTTGTACTTGTCCCTCTCTCTTCTCCTTTGCTTATAGCAATTGGCTGCTACATTTCGCCCACAAATATACAGTCAATTCACTTTACAGTCTATTCTGTGAAGGGTTTTGAGATGTCGAGAAGACGTGAAAAGCTCTATATCAAATGCAAGGATTATTATTATTATTATAGTTGTCCGTTGGCTCCACTATTGTAATTGGCGATCCACAGCATGAGGGTTAAAGGATATAATGTTCCCTAACAGGACTCTCATATCTAGCAAAGATATCACTCCAGATTCTTTCAGATTCTTTCATTTCATGGTTCCATGCTGTGCCAAAGGTAGCATAGAATATACGCCATGGCCAGTTAAAGGTGTCGCAGCTTCACTCAGTTGCTCACTCTCTCACCTGAGGCTCAGACGATTATGGGTTTAAAACCAATGTCAGAGACATTGACCTCTCAAAGGTTATAATATAATAATAAAAATATATTTTGCATTGAGCCTTATCACTTTGTCAAAATTGCTTCACAGGATTCACTATAAAGTGTGGCAGACAAATGAAACAGCCAATTTGCACACAGTTATGTCCCACAAACTTCCCAATGGAGTGAATTACCAATTTTATCTGGGATATTGTCGGCCACAACATTGGGAGAATGTTTTCTTTTTGAATCATGTTATTGGACGTTTAATGTCCAACTGAATGAGCAGATGGGAGCTTCAATTAACATCTCATTCAATATAGAACTCCCGTAGTATTGTATTGGAGTGTCATCCCAGAGTGTGATTTCAAAGTTCCGTTGTGGGCCTTGAACCAGCAACCTGACTTTAAGGCGAGTGTCCTACCAACAACAATACCTTAAATGTATATAGTGTCTTGGAGCATTTAGCTGAGCACTACCAACTGAGTCAGGCTTGAGATTGCGACAGTTAACCACTGCTAGAGTAAATGTCCCTGTACAAGTTATTTTCCAATGTTGGGCACGATTCTTCAAATGAGACCTCAATCTCAGCTCCCACCTGTGTCTGCTCAGGGTAGATGTTAATAATCCTACAGTGATGTCAGGAAAAAGAAGGAAATTTCTGCTTGTGTACTGACTGACAATCCTCCAGATGAATTACTCTTTCAGTATATATCAGACTTTTCTGTGTGTCATTTGGAGAAATATGATAGGGAAGAACAAGAAATAACAATCCTTGCATTTGTTATAGCATCTTATCACATCTTTAAGATGTCACACAATCTGCCAATCGACTAACAACCGGGTTCCAACTTACTGCCAGGTAAACAGAGGCGTGTGGATTCCCTGCCAGGAATCGAACCCAGTTGCTGAAACCCTCTTACACGCATTAATCACCTCAAGATTCGACTAAGGAAACTCGCTCCTTGTCGGCCTCCCCAACTCTTCCCTCCAGAAGCTGCAGATCATCCAGAACTCTGCAGAATGCATCATAACCTGCAGCAGGCTCCGTGACCCTATCACCCTCGCCCAGCTCCACTGGCTCCCCATCCCCGAGGATAGAATTCAAAATCCTTGTCCTCACTTTTAAGGTCCTCCACAGCCTTGCCCCGTCCTACTTCTCTAACCTGTTAACACCCTATCAACCTGCCCGCTCCTTCCGTTCAGTAGGCTTCGGCCTGCTCCATCTCTCCTGCCCAACCCGCGTTACCATGGGCAACCAGGCTTTCAGCCACCCTCCTACCAAGACCTTCCTCTTCGACCATGCCTTCAGCCACCCTCCTACCTTTCTGCCCTCCCTCATCTCAACCATGCCCCCACCCCCCCAGGCTCAGGTCCTGATCCCAAACTGTTCAGCACTTTGGGATGTCCTCCCAACGTGAAAGGTGCTTTACAAATGTAATTTGTTGTTGCTGCTGTGAGGGGAGTGTTGTAATCACTGAGATACAGGATTCCGCTAGGAGTAGAGAGTGAGAAACACAGTCCATTTGCTGAGTTGAATTGACAAGAGTGAGGTTAAGGAAGGTCACACATCTAGGGAGGGGCGAGTACATGATGGGATTGTAGGTGAGGATCTTGAAATTGATCCACTGGTTTATAGTCGGCTACGCCTGGTGGCTATAAAACAACTTTACACAGCGAGCTTCATGCAGGTAGCGTCTCGGAGTGTATAACAGTGCTAGAGTTTGACGCCGAACTGGGGAGAGGGGGAGGTGACCATAAGCCCAATTAAATAGTAAGGTCTTCAGGTGTGATCTGAGGACAGGTGAGGAGGCAAGGTGGAGGAATTGAGGAGAGAGTTCTATAGTTTCAGGGTCATAGTGCAAAGCACAACCACTGATGGAGATTGCAGTGTGAGGATACAGGAGGCGGAATTTTGAATTAGTTGGAATTGTGAATGTGGCGTGGGGAGCCTCACAATGAGGGCTTTGGAATAATCGAGGTGGGAGATAACGAATGGGTTGGTTGTGAAGAGGTGGGCAATGTGACGGAGCTGGAGGAGACATCCCACACGTTCCCAGCAATGCCTTGAACATCAGCTTGGACTATGTGAGTTCAAAGTTCCAATGTGGGGCTTGAACCCACATCCTTCTGACTCAGAGGCGTGAATCTGAGCCAGGTTGACATACAAGTATCTTATACCCTATTTCTCTCTTGCTGCTGTGATATTGAAAGTACAGAAGGTTGATGTGGTGCTGAAAGCATGGCTGCCAATGGTAGATTAGAGTGGTCGAGGATATGTGAGGATCTTGAAATGGATTTGTTCCGCAACTGGGAGTCAATGAAGCCTGGCAAAGACTGGGGTGCAAAGTTTGAAACCCCTCCGAAGCATGCCTAGTAGCTCAGTACAATGAAGGAGAACTACTTGGGCATGCGTCTTATGGTTCACTGACTTACCTTGATATGGGATCTTGTTGTCATCAAAGATTGATTAAATGATGGTGTAGAACTCCCTGATCACTGGGCCGTCCAGCCACAGCTTTCCCATTTATAGTTTTCTGTTTCCTGGTACTAACACTTTTCCATCCATTAATCTCATGGGCCTTAATGTGCTCAGGAGTGTGTGAAACAGTTTCTGAAAATATCAGATTCACTTCGTGTTTGATATATACTTCTAGATTGTTTTCAAATGTTGAGAAAAACTAAGGATTCGAGGGCCAAATTGTGAGTGTTTATTTAGTTTCTGTTTGTTTCTGAATGATGGTGGTGCCCGAGTCCACAGGTTACTGTGTCCTGTCTCAGTTATTTTAACTTTGGTGAAAATAGTGGCCACTGTACTCGATAACCAAAGACATGGACTGGTGTATGTCACACCCTGTCCCTCCACTCTGTCACAGAGATTGGGTTTGAAGCTCAGACTTGTTAGTTGGTGCAGATACTTTCCAGTTGAGTGAAGCTGATATCCTGCTAAATAATGCCACTATCTTACCACAAGGTGCAAGATTAATCTTGCAATCAATCAATATGACAGAGTTGGAGAAAAGCCATCAGGCGATTGACTTTGCCGGATGGCTCACCGCATTGACCACATTTTTCAGCGCCACAATAATCAACACCTCACAAGTCCGGGACAAAATACATTTTCACTTAGATAAATATGGATTAGTAAGTCAGGCAACACGGATTTGTTAAAGGCAAACCTGATGGTGTTTCTTGATGAAGTAACGGAGAGGGTGGATGGAAGTAATAAATAATAATAATAATAATAAGTAGTGCAGTTGATATCATTTATATGGATTTTCAAAGGGACAATGGCGGTATGGATACAGAACTGGTTGGGAGACGGAAAGCAGAGAGTGGTGGTGAACGGCTGTTTTTCTGACTGGAGGGAAGTGTGCAGTGGTGTCCCCCAGGGTTCAGTATTGGGACCACTGATGTTTCTGATCTATATAAATAATAATAATAATAATAATAATCCTTGCATTTGATATAGCGCTTTTCACGTCGGGAGGACGTCCCAAAGCGCTTCACAGAACACACTGTAAAGTGAATTGACTGTATATTTGTGGGCAAACACGGCAGCCAATTGCGCACAGCAATGTCCCACAAACAGTCGTAGATTGAAAATGACCAATTTATTATTGTTTTTTTTGGTTTTGGAGGGATTATTATCAGGTGTGTGGAGTAAGGAAACTTGCCCAAGGTTTCGCCCTCTGCCTGGAATTGAACTCAGGTCTCTCACTTGCAAAGCGAGTGCTCTAACCACTGAGCTACAGGACTCCACAAAATGACCTGGATTGTGTAAAGGAGCACAATTTACAAGTTTGCAGATGATACTAAGCTGGAAAAGTAGTAAACAGAGAGCAGGTTAGTAGCAGACTGCAAATGGACATAGACAGACTGGTAAAATGGGCAGACACGTGGCAGATGGAGTTTAATGTGGAGAGATGCAAAGTGGTGCATTTGTGAGGAAGAATGAGGAGAGGCAATATAAGCTGATGGTACAATCTTAAAAGGGGAGAAGGAACAGAGAGACCTGAGGTTCATATATGTAAATCTTTGAAGGTGGCCGGACAGGTAGATACAGCTGTTAAAAAAGCGTCCGGGATACTGGGCTTTATAAACAGGGGCATAGAATACAACAGTCAGGAAATTATGATGAACCTTTATATAAAACACTGGTTAGGCCTCAGCGAGAGACTGTATTTAGTTCTGGGCACCACACTTCAGGAAGGATGTCAAGACATTGGAGAAGGTGCAAAGGAGATTTTCATGGATGTGATGATACCAGGAATGAAGGACTTCAGTTATCAGGAGAGGCGAGAGAAGCCAGGATTATTCACTTTTGGAGCAGAGAAGGTTAAGAGGAAACTTTATAGAAGTTTTCAAAATTATGAGGGGATTCGATGGGGTGAACAAGGAGAAATTGTTTCCACTGGTGAGTGGATCGGTAACCCAAGGATACCGATTTCAAATAGTTGTTAAAACAAACCGGGGAGAAATTTTTCACACAGCGAGTTGTTCAGATCCGGAATGCATTGCCTGAAAGGCTGGTGGAAGCCAATTCGATAATTCTTTTAAGAGAGTAGATAATTATTTGGGGAGGAAAAGTTTGCAGGGCTATGGGGAGAGCGCGGGGAAGTGGGATTGAATTGGATAGCTCTTTTCAAGGAACCGACACAGAGCACAGACTCGATGGGCTGAATGGCCACCTTTTGTTCTGTATAATTCTATGTTTCTATGAAGTCACATTAACGCCTGTAAAATAATGGTTCCATAATAGTGGAATTGATGGTGGGCCTAAAACACTTCAGAATTAGGTAAGCAGATCCTTTCATCTGATAGAGGGATCCAAAACAAATGTTTTCAAATTAAAGTTAGGGTGGCAAGGAATTAGATTGTCATCACTCAGGTGGCAGCGGGGAGGCGAGAATGTGGAATGCACTCCCCTAGATGGCTGTAGAAGCAGGATCAATTGGCATGTTTAATGGGAGTGAGGTGGATAATTGAGAAGTGAGATTGTTAAGAGGTATTGAGAAAAAGCAGAGAATTGGGAATAAATGATGTGCTGTAATCCAGTAAACTGGCAGAACAGGGTTGATGGGCTGACCAGCCTCCTCCCATTCCTGAGAACCAATGCTGTATATTCAGAAGTTTGCTACAATGTGTACGTGAGCAGAAGGGGGCACTATGTTTTGGGGACCCCAGAGTGAGCGTTGGGATAACTGCTGGAGTCTAAACAGCTTAAACCGCATAGTTTGCCATTGAGAGCACTATCTGGCAAGCTTTCCCACTGCTTTTCCAGCTAGAAGTACCCTACCATTTAGGATTTGATTGCAGATTTAAGGGAATTTGAGTGGGAAGAATCTCTGCCCCCAGTGACTGGTCTGCCCTTCCAGGTCCTGCTGATGAGTCCAGCTGTCATCAGCAGTGCCCTGGAATACTGCGGACCTGCCTGGCTCAGGAATCGCACAAGAGACTGCCACAAAGGGTGGACTCAATTCTGACATTCTGTCACCAAATATGTCACCTTGGAACCAGTTCAGCTCCAAGGAGACCCACTTACCTTCCCCAAAAGTTAATAGTCACCAGTTGGTCATCTCACTGGGAGAGGTAGTGCGCTCTCTTGCTGATGTTTTCATTTGTTGGTTTTCCAGCACTACACATCAACAGCCACCAGGGTGCCAGGTACCTAGTGCAGCTGAGGGAAAGCGTGGGAGAAAACCTGCCTATCTACCATACAATCATGTCAGCATCAGTGAGCAAGTAAGTAAGGGAAGCCAAAGGACAGGAGAAGAAATATACATTGTAAATCTTGGCTCAAAAAGCATTGGAAACCCACATCACAATATGCCTTTCACTCACGATATCAACTTTATGATCTCCAGTCAGATTGCTCCCTTTCACTCACAAATAACTGATTGGCCAGTGACTACATTTTTTCATGTACGACACAGTACAGGGTGTGCGCAAAGTCCTGTTTACCTCCAGTTACGTCGGAGGAGCTGAAACAAGCTATCAGATATATTTTGCACTCTGCAACCTCCTAACTCCCTACTAACCCGCCCGTTCCCACCGCTCAGCCGGCTCCGGCCTGCTCCGCATCCCCTGACCTGCCCTCCCCACCATTGGCGGGAGAGCCTTCAGCATCTCTGCCCCAACCTTTGGAATTCCATCACCCAATTACTCCGCCTCGCCCCCTCTTTAGCCTCCTTCAAGACCCGCCTCAAGACCCTCCTCTTCGACCATGCCAACGGCCACCCCCTTCCCCTCCCTCCCTTCTCCCTTCCTCACCCCAGCTCGGGTGTGAAATGCTCTACACTACCTTGGGACATCCGCCCGACGTGAAAGGCGCTATACAAATGTAATGTTGTTGTTGCACTCCTCACTCCATCCATGCTACGGAAGATGTTGCATGATGGATCATTATCTGCCATGAACATGATGGCGCTCACACCAAACCTCTGGCATCTAAATACAGTTAAACACTTGTGTTGAATACAGTTAAGTACCTCTAAATTTAATTATCATCATCCTTGCCCATGTTTCAGTTCTAGTTCAATGCACTGTAGAAAAAAGACTTGGGGGTAACAGGACTTTTGGAGACCCTGAAGAAAACCATTCAGCCCATTATTTTGTGTATTTTCTCTTCCAGGAAGCCATTCTTTCTCATCCCCTGTTCTTTCCCCATCCTTGTAGCTCATCTACGCCAACTCCCTGCTTGTTGGCCTTCCAAACTTTTCCCTCCACAAGCTGCAGATCATCCAGAACTCTGCAGCTCGTGTCCTCTCCCACACCAGGCTCCGTGACCTCATCACCATCGCCCAGCTCCACTAGCTCCCCATCCCCCAGAGGATAGAGTCCAAAATCCTTGTCTTCACTTTCAAGGTCCTCCAAAGCCTTGCTGATTTTTGCCTCTGTGACTTAGAAAGTTATGCTTAAGGCTTAGTTGAGGAAGGGCAGGAGGAGGAGAAGGGCAGAGCATGTAGATCTTAAAGAGGAGAGGACCAATGATAGATCCCTGGGGAGAACCATAAGTGAAGGTACGGAGGTGGGAAGAGAAGTAAGTAAAAGTGAAACCAGGATAGGACAGAAACATGAAGGTGCCGCTGAGAGGAGAGTCAATAGAGAAGGATAGCCTGATGGATGTTCTCAGGGGGGGGCACAGAGATCACCAACTTGCATTTATATAGAATTTTTTGCGGGTTTGCATCTCAGAGCACCTAACAGTGCTGGAGCTTGACACTGAGCTGGGGAGGGGCCGCTGACAGATGGCAAATGGAGGAAATTTGCCTCATTCGTGGAATTGACCAGGGCAGTCTGGGTATTGTGGATTGGCTAATGCAATTAACTGCCTCAGATTCCGCAAGCATCAATGGAAGTCAGTGACCAATTTTATTTGAGGAAAAGGTTGGAAGGGAGCAGTTTATAAGGACAAGCAGAGAAGAGGGTGGGGAAAGAAAGACAAAGGAAAAATTTTGATTTTTCTTTTAATTATTTCGGGAGGACACGTTTTCAGGGCTATGGGGAGAAAGCAGGGGCGTGGGATTGATTTTCGTAGCTCTTTTCAAAGAGCCGGCACAGACACGATGTGACTGAATGGCCTCTTTTTGTGTTGTATAATTCTGTGACTATGATCATGAGGTGAGGACAAGAGATGATGAGATCAGAGGTGTTGATGGTGCACTAAAGTTTTTTCTTTGTCATGAAATGCAGCAGCCAGTTGCACACAGGAGTCCCACAAGCAGCCAAGGAGTGAGTGACCAGTTTTATTTAGGGGATTGTTGGCCAGGACACAAGGAGAAACTCCATTCTCTTTTCAAACGATGCTTTGCGACAGGACCTCAGTTTAACACCTCATCCAAAGGATGGAGCCTCTGACAATGCAACACCCTCCCAGCGCTGTATTGGAGCGTCATTTTAGACTGTGATCCTGATGTGGGGCTTCAAGGCACAACCTTCTGACTCAGAGGTGAGAGCGCTACCACTGAGCCAGGCTGACAGTGTTACTGAAAATGATTTTCTTTGCCTTTTCCTCTATGATACTTGTCCCTCTCTCACCCCTCTCCATTGCGTGTTGAGAACCCCGCTGGCTCCTCCATTGTACCACAAACAGCTTCTCCTCTAGCCCCCGCAGCATCTTGTGCGGTGTTCCTCAGGGATCTGACCTTGGACCCCTCCTCTTCAATATCTATATGCTCCCTCTTGGTGACATCATCTGCAGACATGGGGTCAACTTCCACATGTATGCAGATACCCCAACTCTGCCTCCACACTTGGCTCCAGGACCCACTGCTGTGCTGACAGAATGTCTGTCAGACATCAAGTCCTGGCTGAGAGCTAATTTTCTCCAGCTGAACGTCAACCAAGACCGAGGCTCTCCTGATTGGCCTCCGTCAGCGCCTCCTCACCTCAGGCGCTGACAACATCACCATCCATGGTTGCACACTCCATGTCCAGAACGCTGGCATCTTGTTTGACCCTCAACTATCCTTTCTACCCCACATCCGTGCCATGACCCGTTCTGCCTTCCACCACCTCCGCAACGTCGCCCAGCTCCGCCACTGCCTCACACCGCAGGCCACCAAAATCCTCATACATGTTTTCATTACATTGAGGCTTGACTATGCAAATTCACTGCTGGTCAATCTCCCAGCTCCTCCCTCCATAGGCTGCAGATCATCCAGAACTCTGCAGTCCGCATCTTCTCCCGCACTAGGTAACCCTATCACCCATCCTCGCCCAACTCCACTGGCTTCCCATCACACAGAGAATACAGTTCAAGTTCCTGATCCTCACCTTTAAATTCCACTATGGTCTTGCTCCCCCCTACCTCTGCAAACTCCTAACTCCCTACCACCCTGCTCGCTCCCTCCGCTTAGCGGGCTCCGGCCTGCTACACGTCCCCCATCTCGCTCGCCCCACTATTGGGACGCATTCTTCTGCCATTATTCTCCCACCCTCTGGAACTCCATCCCGTAGTCCCCTCCCTTGCCACCTTCAAGACAATCTCAAGACCCTCCTCTTTGACTGTGCTTTCGATCTGCCTGCTCCCCCCCCCCTCCCCAGCCTGCCCGACCCCAATCCCCAGCTTGGGTCCAAAATTCTGCCTGTCCAGCACCTTGGGATATCCTCCCGATGTGAAAGGCGCTGTACAAATATAATTTTGTTATTTTTGTTGTTGTAATTGTCGAATCACAGCAGGAGGGTTAAAGGACGTAATGTTCCCTAACAGAACTCTCATATCAACCGAAGAAATCACACCTGATTCTTTCATTTTATGGTTCCATGCTGTGCCAAAAGCAACAGGGAATATACACCATGGTCAATCACTCTCTTACTTTGGGTTTGAAGCCCACATCAAGGATTGGAGTTCTACACTCCAGGGTAACGCTCCAGTGCAGTATCGGTGGTGGGGGGGGGGAGCAGTGCATTGCTGGAGACGCAATCAAACAAATCAAACTTCAGAGTCCCTTGTACAGGTTGAATATTAACATCTTTAAGTCTTGGACACCGAGCAGCTGAGGTGACCGTAGATATAGTCGACACGCAATTTGTCAGACCATAATAATTCTATAATGTAATAATACTTGCACCTAACGTCAGGAGGACATTTCAAAGCGCTTTACAGGAATTTACTGTAAAGTGCAGTGATACTGTATTCTCAGAGAAATACGACAATTAATTTGCAGACAGTAATGTCCCACAAACAACCATGAACTAATGAACAATTTTATTTTGGGGGATTGTTGACTAGACACCAGGAGAGGGAAACTCGGAATGGGACTCAGTTTATTTTTTTGAAGGGATTATTACCCCCGGAAAAGGGACCCACCAATCAACTTAACCAGGGAGTCCTGTAGCTCAATGGTTAGAGCACTCGCTTTGAAGCGAGAAACCTGTGTTCGATTCCCCGCAGGGTGAAACCTTGGGCAAATTTCCTTACTCTACACAACTGATAATAATCCCTCAAAAAAAAATTGGTCATTTCAATCCACAACTGTTTGTGGGACACTGCTGTGAGCAATTGGCTGCCGCATTTTGCCCACAAATATACAGTCAATTCACTTTACAGTTTTATGTGAAGCTCTTTGAGACGTCGAGAAGGCGTGAAAAGCGTTATATCAAATGCAATGATTATTTTTAGTAGTAGTATTAACAACCAGGTACCTACTTACTGATAGGTAAACAGAGGCATGGGGAGAAAGGAAATTTCGCCCTACCTGGGAATCGAGCCCAGGTCGTCTCACTTGCAAGGCAAGTGCTCTAACCACGGAACTACAGTAGAGAATTTAGCTCAGGTATTTTTAATGTGAATTTTTGTTTTCATGCTCTCCAAGATTTCTATCAATCTTCTCTGTTCTAATGAAAACAGGCCCAGTTTGCAGATTTTTTCTGAGGTGTAGTGCTCGAACCTGAGAACCTGTCTACTTGCCTGTCAGTCATCAAAGATTGGATGAAGATCAACTTCCTGCAGAATTGTGAGATCTGACTGACCTCTGGTCACCTGAACGATTGCCACAAAATATACAGTCAATTCACTTTACAGTATATTCTGTGAAGAGCTTCGAGATGTAGACAATGTCTCAAAGCTCATGATGACCAGCTAGGACGTGGAGGAACTGATCAGTCATGCATTGGAAAAGGAATCCTCCAACTCAGCAGCAATTCACCCTGCAATTGACCTTGGGACAGCCTCCCGACATGAAAGGCACTGTAGAAATGTAAATTGTGTTGTTGTTGTTGCAAGTCAAAGCCTTAAAGATGGACAAGCAGCGTCAAGCTTGTCAGACAAGTTTCTCAATGGCAAACTGTGCAGCACAACACACAACACACATTCTGTGTCCAGCACACATTCTGGAGTTCTCAAGTTTTAGCTTGCATGCTCCTAATAATCTCTGGATTAAGTATAAACTGGATGTGTGGGGCAAGAATGCTCATTTCATTTAGTCACAGGTAAACATCCATGTGTAGGTACCATGAATATGTGGAACTGTATCTAGGTTGGAGACTCCTCAGGGCTCTGACAGCCTCTTAGCAATAAAAAAATTGCATTTATATAGCCATGTAGTTAACTTCCATATGATGCCCAAATCTTTTCTACTTCTTGTCTTGATCGCAGGTTCATTACAATAATAATAATAATAATAATCCTTGCATTTGATATAGCGCTTTTCACGTCTTCTAGACGTCCCAAAGCGCTTCACAGAACACACTGTAAAGTGAATTGACTGTATATTTGTGGGCGAAACGCGGCAGCCAATTGCGCACAGCAGTGTCCCACAATCAGTCGTAGATTGAAAATGACCAATTTATTATTGTTTTTGGTTTTGGAGGGATTATTATTAGGCTCTGTGTGGAGTAAGGAAACTTGCCCGAGGTTTGGCCCTGCCCCCCCGGGGATTGAACTCAGGTCTCTCACTTGCAAAGCGAGTGCTCTAATCACTGAGCTACAGGACTCCACATTGATGTTTGGTCTATGTGCCTGTCAGTCAACAAAGATTGGATGAGCATCAACTTCCTGCAGCTTAACATGGACAAGATCCTCATCTTCTGCAAAGATCTGACCCCTGGTTTTGGCCTCCTCAATCTTCTGGTCTCTCAAACTCACCAAACAAGTGTGAAAACTAGACGTCTGACTTGATCTTTAGATCCCGCCCTTCTTCACATTCAATCTCTGACCAAGAGTGCCTTCCTGTACCTCCACCATATTGCCCTCATTTGCCCTATATTTTACACTGGATGCCACCAAAACCTATAACTGCTCTTTTATAACCTCCCACCATGACTTCAGAAACACTGCTTATTGATCTCTCCAGTTCCACCATCCACAAGATACAACTAATTCAAACCTCCAGATCCGTAACCTCACCCACACTAAACTCTACACGCCTATCACCACATTCTATTCCAGGCACCATAGTCTCCTAGTCTCCCAGCGAATCCATTTCAAGCTCCTCATTCTTACCTCTACATCCACATGCATAGAAATGCCCTTGTAAGCATACAGTATATGTTCATGCCTTGGCACATCTCTATCTTTCTAATCTTCTTATACCCCAGCTATCTCAAGCTTTTTGCATTCCCCACCCAACCTAATAGTTAAGGTAATAGATTCCAAGCCCCTGGAAACCTCAGAACTCCCTCCCTCTACCCTCTACCTCTCCCCCTATATATGCATCTTCAATTCTTGCCTCAAAGCCAACCACTTCAATCTTGCCTTTGGTTACATTGTCTCTACCCAACTTGGTGTCCCAGCACTGTAAAGCGTTCCAAGCCATTATTCTAAGTGAAGAGTGCTATATAAATAGAAGTTGTTGTCTTGGGCATGGTGATGGCTTCCAGCATGTGTCACACCTGGCTCCCCAATCAATAAAACAGAGATATCTGTTCAATGATTGGTGTCTCTCGGTCCTCTCTCCCTCAGGGATATCTGTCCACTGTCTCTCACACCACTCCCTCAGCCTCTGTTTAACATGATGGTGATTTGGTATGTTTTCTGTTGGAATTTTCTTGTTATTTCCTCATTGTTTCGTGTCCTTCGCTCCTTTGCGTGTTACATTGCCCGCTGGCTCCACCATGGTAATTGGCAATCTACAGCAGGAGGGTTAAAGGATGTAATGTTCCCTAACAGGACTCTCATATCAAATGAAGATATCACTCCAGATTCTTTTTGATTCTTTAATTTTATGGTTCCATGCTGTGCCAAAGGCAATATAGAATATGCACCATGGCTATCTGAAGGTGTGGCAGATTAACTGAGTTACTCTCTCACTTCTGTCTCAGAGGCTTGTGGGTTCCAGTCTCAAGTCAGAGCTTAACAGAGTTGAAATTCTGGTAGCTAAATGTTGCCAGAATGAATCTCCTTCTAAGTATTTTCACAACCTCAAACGTTCAAAAAATCTGCGTTAAATGTGCATTTAATTTAATACCTTGCAGCAAATAACCAATATTTTAACACCATTGTTAATTCCAGCTTGGCAAAGGTTAGTTTAGACTGTTGCAAATTTCAACCCCACATGAGGCCATAGAGCTACCAGTCCAGGATTATTCCACAAAATGATTGAACAAGAAAGCAAGGAAATTGATGTGGTTGCGTTTTTATTCGAGGCAATGGAAAGAATAATTGGCATTCAGGAGTAAGTGAATAATTTCCTCCAATATGTTTGAAGCCATTTGGTCGCTAAAGACTACATCATGAATCAGGTGGTTATTCGCTACTCTGTCATGTCCCACTCTGAATGTTCCCCATAATCCCTATGATGAAGCTGATTCTGCTGATATCTACCTTCCTCATTTAGCATGTCCCAACACCCAGCCCCTGATGACCATTTTGAACAGTGGCTTTCCAAATTGGCAGCTTTATACCGAACATTCGGAAGATCAATTTGTATTTGATCAGCCTGGTGTTTTACACATGCAAGTTCTTCTATCCTTACAATACAATACAAAGTTACATTTGTTTAACGCTTTTAACTCCGGAAGGACGTCACAAGTTGCTGAACAGTCGGATTTGGACCTAAGCTGGGGGTCAGGGTGGGTGGAGGGCAGGGAGGGTAAGAAGGTGACTGAAGGCTTGGTCGAAGACGAGAGTTTTAAGATGCTTGAAGGAGCCAAGGGAGAGAGCGAGGCAAAGGGAATTGGGATGGAGTTCCATAGGGTGGGGACAGAAAGGCTGAAGGTTACCAAACCTTTACACATGCAAACCCTTTGCTGTGGTTAATAATCTCCAATCTACAGACATGGACATTTTCCTATGACTGGAATGAAATCCACACTCTCTCCCTAGAGGGACCTTGCTCTAACTAATTCTGGAGAATATTAAGCACAGGCTTGCAAGAGCTGAGGCAGTTATGTAGAGCAGTGCCTAGCAGTGCAGCATCAGCAGCTCAATCCAGGGCCTCATGTGAGGGGCCATGGCAAATGGATGTGACCATAGTGTAGCCGGAGGCGTCCCTCCCTGAAACCGCGTCTTGTGTTTACCACAAATCCAGACAACAAGTTCAAGTACCTTGAAAAGGAAAGGCAGCTTAGAGATGGGTCGGTACCTTGAGAGCATAGAAGGATCAGGTGAGAGTTTTTTGAGGGGGTGTTGATAAGAGTAGTTTTGAAGGAAGTGGGAATTGTGTCTGTCGAGAGGGAGAAGTTCAAGGTCTCTGCTAGCAGGGGGAAAGAAGTGGTAGCTAAGTGGTCAGGTGAGGGTTGGGGTGGAATCAAGGGAACAGTTGGTGTATTCATGCAAGAGATGAGGGAGGAGAAGAATGCTGGCTGGGGTGGGGGAGCAGAATCGAGGCATCAGAGTGGATCCTCTTAATTTTGGACCCTAAGACATCCATTATTTTCTTACAACCTCTCTATGTGTTGTATTTTTTAGGAACTCGCATTGATACCATCCGCCAGTTCTTCCAGATTCTCCCAGAGGGGCCCATTCCTCAAAGCTGCTCTGAGGAAGGAGATGGAGAATCATAGAATTATACAGCCATTCGGCCCATCATGTCCATGCCGGTTCTTTGAAAGAGCTGTCCAAATAATCCCACCTCCCCATTCTCTCCCCATAGCCCTGCAAATTTGTCCTACCTACTTCTCCCTTGAAAGTTGTTAGCAAATCCTTTCAGGCAATGCATTCCAGATCCCAACAACTCACTGTGTGAAAATATTCCTCCTCACCATCTCCCTGTTTTTTTAACAACTATTTGAAATCCTCTGGTTACTGACCCACCCACGAGTGGAAATAGTTTCTCCTTCTTCACCCTATCGAATCCCCTCATAATTTTGAAAATCTCTATTAAGTCTCCTCTTAACCTTCTCTGCTCCAAGGAGAATAATCCCAGCTTCTCTCGCCACTCTTGATAACTGAAGTCTCTCATTCCTAATATCATTTGTGGAGTCCTGTAGCTCAGTGGTTAGAGCACTCGCTTTGCAAGCGAGAGATCTGAGTTCAATTCCAGGCAGAGGGCGAAACCTTGGGCAAGTTTCCTTACTCCACACAGAGCCTAATAATAATCCCTCCAAAACCAAAAACAATAACAAATTGGTCATTTTCAATCTACGACTGTTTGTGGGACATTGCTGTGTGCAATTGGCTGCCGCGTTCACCCACAAATATACAGTCAATTCACTTTACAGTGTGTTCTGTGAAGCGCTTTGGGACGTCCTCCCGACGTGAAAGGCGCTATATCAAATGCAAGGATTATTATTATTATTATTATTATCATCCTAGTAAATCTTCTTTGCACCCTCTCCAATGCCTTGACATCCTTCCTAAAGCATGGTACCCAGAACTGAACACAGTCTCCAGCTGAGGCCTAACCAGTGTTTTATAAAGCTGCATGATAACTTCCTGACTTTTGTATTCTATGCCCGTATTTATAAAGTATCCAGTATGCTTTTTTAACCAGCTTTGTCAACCTTTCCTGCCACCTTCAAAGATTTACTTCTATGAACCCCCAGGTCTCTCTGCTCCTGCACCCCTTTTAAGGTTGTACCATCAGCTTATATTGCCTCTCCTTATTCTTCTTCCCAAATGCATCACTTTGTATTTCACCACATTCAACTTCATCTGCCACGTGTCTGCCCATTTTACCAGTCTGTTTATGACCTCTTGCAGGCTGCTGCTATCCTCACCGATTACTACTTTTCCTAGGATTGCAACATCATTAGGTTGAGGGGAATCCACCTTCGTTGTGTTCATTGACTTTGTCAAGACCTTCGATCTCGTGCCTCATGAGACCCTCATAATGAAGCTAGAAGCCATGGGAATACATGGTAGTGCTCTTGTGCATTTTATGCTGTGATGCGTTGGAAGCTTGTAGGGAGTTGCTTGTACCTACCATGGACCTAGTGAGGGCTCAAACTGGTGCTTGTTGGATGTCAAACGACCAACTAATGATTATCCTCCTTGGGGGAGGTAAGCGGATTCCTGAACTGGCTCCAAGATGACATGCCTGGCAGTGGAATGTCAGATTCAAGCCAGCTCTCTAGCAATCTCAGTACTTCAGTTTCTGAGTCAGACAGTTCCGCAGCATTTCAGGGCACAGCTGATAACAGCACAGCCAGTCTGGCTCATCAGCAGGACCTGGAAGGGCACACAGTCACTGCAGGCAGAGAGACATCCCACTCAGCTCCTGTTAACCCTGCAAGCTACTTTGGTCACTCAATCCATGACTATTCATAATAATATAATAATAATAATCCTTGCATTTGATATAGCGCTTTTCACATCTTCTAGACATCTCAAAGCCCTTCACAGAATAGACTGTAAAGTGAATTGACCGTATATTTGTGGATGAAACGCGGCAGCCAATTGTGCACAGCACTGTCCCACAAACAGTCGTGGATTGAAAATAACCAATTTATTATTGTTTTGTTTTGGAGGGATTATTATTAGGTGTGTACAGTACATTCTATGAAGCACTTTGAGTCGTCTCAAAGACATGATAATGGACTATATCAAATGCAAGGATTATTATTATAAGCCAAAGCCCTAACATGTAGGATAGTCCTAGCTGGACAAGTAGCGGGACAGCTTGCCAAACATCGATATCAATGGCAAGGTTTGTGGTGATTAGACTCTAGCAGTTACCCCAACACACACTGGTGTCCCCAAGCCTTGGCTCTTGCAAACTTGTTCCAAGTACTTTTCAGAATTAGATAACAGGATGTGTCCCTCCAGGATCCACCAATCTATCTTTGGGATTTCCATGTGTAGGTGGGATGTATGGAATTCATAGCTTGGTTTGGATACTTTTAAGCATGGCGATTAGTTTCTGCATGTATCAGACATTAGCCTGACCTCAAAAAATTTTGCATTTGAATGGAGCAGATCCCGGGTTAGATTGTGGCGCCCTCTACAGCCAGACGGCCTGTCAGCACTCATTGTCAAGGCTCACACATGAACAACGGGGTAGGAATCAGCACTTGTGAACCCACACCCCAGAAAGAAAAGGTCACATCAGGAAGAAAGGTGTGAGCCTCTGGGGAGAACATTTTTAAAAATTGGACACTAAATGTAAAAGAAAGAAACAAAGGCTGAGTAAGTATAGAGTGGCTTCAGGGATCTCCATAAGCCGAGAACAGAGGTTACAAGGAATGCAGCACTAACTGCCATCTGTTGGCCATCTCTGACAATTTGGACACAGCAACAGAACCCAACAGAGCATTGTTCTGATGGGTCTGAGTTAATAATTACAGTCTTTACATTCCGTATAGTCTCTTTCACATTGGGAGGACATCCCAAAGAGCTTCACGGGATATACTGAAATTTGCAGTGGTTGTGTGGTTTTTGGGTGAACAGCAAAAACCACCTTGGGAAAGTTTCCTTACTCCACACACCTAATAATAATCCCTCCAAAACAAAACAATAATAAATTGTTCATTTTCAATCCACAACTGTTTGTGGGACATTGCTGTGCGCAATTGGCTGCCGCGTTTCGCCCACAAATATACAGTCTATTCTGTGAAGCACTTTGAGATGTTTAGAAGACGTGAAAAATGCTATAACAAATGCAAGGAGTATTATTACTATTCAGTGTGAATGTTTCTTTTCACTTCAGATGGCTAAGGCAACATGAGAGGTCAATGCAGTGACCCAAATAAGTTTCACCCATTTGAGCTCTGGATGTGGAACCACTAACAAAGCATCAGGATTGGCACACATCTCACCTGGTCAGTCTCAACTCATGCTGTCTGGATCCCAGATGTATCACTCTCATTCAAGCACTATCTGCTGCACCCTTCATAGGAGCTTAATCCTTGCATTTGATACATAGCGCTTTTCACGTCGGGAGGACGTCCCAAAGCGCTTCACAGAACACACTGTAAAATGAATTGACTGTATATTTGTGGGCGAACGCGACAGCCAATTGCGCACAGCAATGTCCCACAAACAGTCGTGGATTGAAAATGGCCAATTTATTTTTGTTTTTGGAGGGATTATTATTAGGTGTGTGGAGTAAGAAAACTTACCCAAGGTTTGGCCCTGCCTGGAATTGAACTCAGGTCTCTCACTTGCAAAGCGAGTGCTCTAACCACTGAGCTACAGGACTCCACAAAGTCTCAGAGGCTCAGAGCTCAGAGGCAGACTGGCCTGGCAACTCAGACATCATGGACTCTGTTCTCCCCGATTGAACCTCTTATCTGTTCTCGCTTGGAGCTCCCTCTGGCTACCATTGTTCATGCTCTTGGAAATCTGCTGAGTTCTCCTGCCTTCTTGCTCAAGCAACACAACATCCTAATTTGAGGTGGTTTGATGTCATCCAGGGACTGAAAGTATCCCAAGCTGGGAATTTGCCTCTCAAAATATACAGTCAAGTCACTTCACAGTGTATTCTATGAAGCGCTTTGAGACGTCTTGAAGATGTGATGAGACGCTATATCAAAAGCAAGGATTATTATTATATTCTGGATCTGTGACCGGACATTAAGGAAACATGGATCTTTACTTTCTTCCAATGAGTTTCTGATCTACTGAAAGTCTAAAGATATTTCTACACAATTTACAAATGGCAAAACCAACAAGAACATAATCTTAAACAAAATAACAAAATACTACGAATGCTGGAAATCTGAAAACAAAAACAAAAGTTGCTGGGAACAGGTCAAGCCTCTATGGAGAAGGGAAAGTGAGTCAACGTTTCAGGTCAACGACCTTCTGTCAGAACGTAATAAGTAATAAGTTTAAGTAACCATGCGAGTGCGGTTGCACTAAGGTGGATGAGGGTTGAAAAGGGGGTGGAATAGGATGGTGTTATCAACTGTCGAACACGGTGGAGAGGTCGAGGAGAACTAGGTAGCAGAGGGAGCCATGGCCACAGAGAGAGAGGACGTCTTTTGTTACTTTAACCAGCGCTTCTTTTTGCTGTGGGCAGGGAGAACACCGGCTGGAGAGTTCAAATAGGGAGTGGAGAGAGAGGTTTTGCGAAGTTGATTTGCAACAACTTTGGCCAAGAAGGGCAGATTTAAGATGGGTGTGAAGTTTTTTTGAGGTTGGAGAGATTGAAGACAGGTTTTTTTAAGAAGAGTGATGACAGCAGTTTTGAGGGGGCAGAGCCTGACAAGAGGGATTGAGGCAGCTGATGGTGGGCTTCATCTGGGTGATGGTGGGGGAAAGGAGAGATAGGGATAGAGACAAAGGAGTGTAGGATAGGCTGTGGTAGGAAGAGAGGGTGATAAAGGAGGCATAAGGGCAGGGGAAGTGGGGTGGGTGGGAGAGGTCAAATGGTGATTTTGTGCAGATTTTTACCAATGACTCAATTTTTACACTGACGAAAGCCAACACAGGATTTGGTTTGTGTGTCCTTATTTCCTTAAAAAGGAAAAATTTGCAGGGCTATGGTGTAAGAGCAGGGCAGTGGGACAAACTGATAGCTCTTTCATAAGAACGCAAGAAATAGGAGCATGAGTAGGTCATTCTGCCCCTCGAGCCTGCCCCGCCATTTAATAAGATCATGGCTGATCTACTAATCTAATTCCATTTACCCGCCCTATCTCCTTGTCCCTTAATCCCTTTAGTTTTTAAAAATCTATCGATCTCAGCCTTGAATATGTTCAATGACTGAGATTCCACAGCCTTCTGGGGTAGAGAATTCCATAAATGTTTTCTCAACTCAGTTATAAAAGGCTGACCTTTAATCCTGCAACTATAACACCTAGTTTTAGATTCTCTACCCAGGGGAAACAGTCTCACAATATCTACCTTGTCAAGACCGTTATAGGATGAACCCCTGTCATTTCTTCTTATAGGTTTTACCTCTAATCACATCAAATTCTTCTATATTCTAGAGAATATAGGCATGGTCTACTCAACCTCTCCTTGTAGATCAAACCCGCTCATCCCAGGAACCAACCTCGTGAACCTACGTTGCACACCCTCTAAGGTGAATATATCCTTTCTTAGATAAGGAGACCAAAACTGTATACAATATTCTGGGTGCAGTCTCACCAGGGCCCTATACAATTGCAGCAAGACTTCCCTACTCTTGTACTCCTGCAATATACGCTAACTTCTATTAGCCTTTCTAATTGCTTGCTGTACCTGCATACTAACTTTAAGTGATTGGTGTACAAGGACACCTAAATCCCTCTGAATACTAACACTACCTAGCCTCTAGAAAATAATCTGCTTTTCTATTTTTTCTACCTTGGTGAATAATTTCACACTTCCCCCACATTATATTCTATCTGCCACCTCCTTGCCCTCTCACTTAACCTGTCTATATCCCTTTGCATCCTCCTTGTGTCCTCCTCACACCAAACTTTCCCATCTAGCTTTGTATCGTCCGCAAATTTAGATGCATCAAGCTCTATTTCCTCATCTAACCACTGAGCTTCAGGACTCCACTTTTTTATTTAATTATTTAATATGGCACAGAACGATGCAACACCAGGAAGATATAATAATAATAATAATCCTTGCATTTGATAAAGCGCCTTATCACGTCTTTAAGACATCTCAAAGCACTACACAAAATATACTATAAAGTGAATTTTGTGTATAATTGCACAAAGCAGTGTCCCGCAAACAGTTGTCGATTGAGTGACCACATTCTTTAGGAATTATAATTTTTGTGGGCGAAACTTGGCAGCCAATTGCACACGCCAATGACCCACAAAGAGTCATGGATTGAGTGACCAAACATGGTGGAACCATGTGTTGTCATGTGAAGAAATAGAAATGGCCAGTTCCTCATGTCACCATGTGGGAGACAGTGCCATTAACTCGGACACGCTACAGTTTTTCATTCATGGGAACAGTCAGATCCAGGAGTGGGATTACTGTGTTTGGAATCAAAGCTCCCAGCCTATATAAGAGCTGAACCTGGATTTCCCAATGTTTCCCTGGCACCGGCATTCTGTTAGGCTCTAAACAAAACTAATTTCTTGCTTAGTCGAGTAACTTTCTCTGAGAACAGAAGAGTGAAGACTAAAATTGAATGCCTTTAACATACAATATATCTAGTTGATACAAAATTAAATAGCATAATGGACAACACTCTAATTATTCTCCACACTCACCCCAAATAAGCTTACAAACACATTAATGGATGGGATTCATCAAGACCATGTATCATGGCAATTAAATAGAACCTTGGGGGTTATTTAACCCATTTATAAATGAATTGCTTGCATCTCTGCATGTTAACCTTCACAGTGCTATGGGAGCCAACGGCTGTGTCTCCATGTTATCAGGTGTGAGCTGGAGAGAGTAAACACGGGAAGAGAGGCCTCTCCTCCCACTCAAGCCTGCACCCCAGCTTAGCCTGGCACAGTGGTAGCACCCTCACCCCCCCAAGTCACAAGACTGTGAGTTCAAATCCCACGTCGAGACTTGGAATCACATTGTTTAGACTCTGACACTCCAATGCAATGCTGGGTATATTGCATTGTAGGGAGCGTCCCACAAACAATCGTGGATTGAAGTGACAATTTATTTTATTTTTTTGGAAGGAATTATTACTCCAGAAAAGCAATCCGCACCAACCGACTAACAACCGGGTTCCTAGTTACTGCTAGGTAAACAGAGGCGTGTGGAGTAAGGAAACTTGCCCAACATTTCACCCTGCTGGGAATCAAACACAGCTCCTCTCGCTTGTGTGGCAAGTGCTCTAACCGCTGAGCTACAGGACTCGAGATATTAAATGAAATGAATACATGCCAAATTTTACAATTCCTATTGGACCATTTACGTTAAATTTAATTGAACTTATAAAACACAAAAACACAAATTTGATTAAAATCTCTAAATAACTTGGACCAGGTTGTTGGTTCATTTTGGGAATTTGAACTTACAGTGCATGCTGACACATCCACTGTGTGCTTTTAATGAGATGTTAAACCAATATCCTGTCTGGCTGTTTAAGTGAACATTGAATATCCCATGGCACTATTGAAGAAGAGAAGGTAGTTTCTCCTGGTATCTTAGCCAACAATTAACCAGATTGGCCGTTCTATTCATTTCTAAGTACAGATTGGCTACTGTCTTTACCTACAAATAACACTTGTCACTTAACCAGAAATGGGCATGATTTACATTAGCATCCAAAGAGCAAAACAGATCTCATCAGTCGGCAGAATCCATCTGTTTGTGTTATAACTGAGATCAAGTTTTCCTCTCCAATACGGACTCTCAGAAGATCTCGGAGAGGACCAGTGAAGAAGGTGATCAGGTAAACAGTGGGGATTTCAGGTGTGGGTTTTCCACTGACTCAAGTATCAGTAAACCTCTTCAGCTAATCAGCAATGTAGATGTGTTGTTACAATAGGACTTAGCACAGGGCTGCAATTCTCACCTTTCGGGTCTGGGTTGGTTTCTTGGCTGTGAAATGGAACCATCACTAATATATGCTCTTGAAGTAAGTAAGGTAAGCAAAGATTCTCTGGGCTTGAGCTGGCTCTAAGTTTACATGCCTGGCAATGGAAAGTGGGAATGAAGTTACGCTTCTATGGCAGTTTCAGAAATCCAGTTGCTGAGCCAGACAGCTTCCAAGTTCTCCCAAGACTCTATTATGACAGAGCATCCAGCTCGCAGGCAGAATGTGGAAGAGCAGACCAGACACTGGAGTAGGGATGTCTCCCACTTGGCTCCTGCCAACCTTAGTGATTGCAATGGCAAGACTTTCAGTTTGAGTTGGTTGATCCCACAGTAGTTACCCCAACACTTCTGTGCAAGAGAGTATGCAATCTGTACCAGGCAAAGGACAAGGTCCATGGATTTCAGTGTATCAGACACAGTGGCTGTGCCAAACGCAATGCTATCACTGAGAGTTTGTCGTTCTTTCTGGTCTTCTGTGTGTGTGTGTGTGTGTGTTTTACTATGTGGCTGTTCGCTGTCTGACACCACTTCTCTGCACACAGCATGAAGATCTTTTTGATTCTCTGCATCTTCTTGGCTGATGTAGTGTATCTCAAAGATGTGGGTAAGTCCCCCAAACCAGTGCAGAAATCCGAGACAGCCAGGCTCACACTTGTGCTTGCTGGACTTTCCTCCCTCTCCCACACCAGGCTCCGTGACCCTATCACCCCCATCTTCACCCAACTCCACTGGCTTCCCATCACACAGAGGATACAGTTCAAGATCCTGGTCCTCACCTTCAAAGCGCTCCATGGTCTTGCTCCTCCCTGACCTTTTCCACCTCCTAACCCCCTACCATCCTGCTCGCTGCCTCCGCTCAGCGGGCTCCGGCCTGCTTCATGTCCCCCCGCCTTGCCCACCTCACTATTGGCAGCCGGCCTTCTGCCACTGTGCCCCCACCCCCTGGAACTCCATCCTGAAGTCCCTCTGCCTCGCCCCTCCCTTCCCTTCTTCAAGATCCATCTCAAGACCCTCCTCTTTGACATTGCTTTTGATCTCCCTGCTTCCTCTTGCCCTCCACCCTTCCAGATACCGACCCCCAGCTCAGGTCCGAAACTCTGTCCAGCACCTTGGGTCGTCCTCCCAACATGAAAGACGCTATACACGTGTAATTTTGTTGTTTTTCTTTGACTGTGTCTGCGTTTCTCACACTGGAGCTCATTTACTGGGTAATGTTTCACTGCCTGAGTCTCTTCATTATTCTCGCTTTCTCTCCTGAAGGTCCTGACTTGGGCTAAAGCCTGTTGTCCACTCATGCGCTGCGACAGTCAACTTGGGCTGTGGGTTAGACAGAGCTGTGCTCAGTAGCGTAACGTTCCATAGCAAAGCCAAGTACTATCTTGCTCATACCCTGGCACCTCCCTGCTTACCCCCACAACCTGCTGTCTCCGCTCGACTGGCTCTGGCCTTCAGCATGCTCCCCGTAGCCTCCATTCCACCTTTGGCGGTTGCGCTTTCAGCCATTACATTCCAAAACTCTAGAGCACTCTTCTTCTATCCCTCCATCTTGCCCCTTCCTTCCCCATACCTGAAGACTTCTTTTCGACCATGCCTATGGTCATCTCCTCTTCCTTCTCCGGCTGAGTCATGCTTCACAACCATCAACGCTCTGGGAGGCTACCCTGCAAAATACAAGTTGTTGTTATTCTCTATTCATTATTTAGGGTTTTACAATAAGTCTGTGTTCTTTGACAGAAGGACAGAAAACAGTTTCCTCAAACTGATCCCTTCGTTTCAGATAAAGCTGAAAGCCCTGACTCTGTGCATGAACCTGGCTTCAGAGAACACGAGAAATGAAGGCAGTCTCTTCTCCTATTTATCAGTTAATAACACCCATGAGATTCAGGTGTGGTTCCGCGGCGATGGGGAAACCTCACAGGAATTTGGAAACAAAAAGATGTTTTTCCAGTTGCCAGTCATCAGCGCAATCTTACAGCATATGTGCGTGACCTAGGAGTCAAAAACCGGCCACACCAGGTTCTGGATCAATGGGATACCCACAATCGCCAAGATTTTGGAGCAACATCATATTGTCCCAATCCCAATCCAAGTGGGTTACAACAGAATCTTAATGGAAAAATTTCAGCAAATGAATACTTTGCAGGCGAGGTGACGAATGTCCACATGTGGGATGAAGTCCTATCTCCCTGGAATATAGCCACCATCAGTAACATGTGTTCCCGTGTGGGAGGCAATATTATTAACTGGGAAACACTCGTGGCAATGTTGAAATACAGGATTGGTTTTACTGCAATCATCGTGGAGTCCTGTAGCTCAGTGGTTAGAGCACTCGCTTTGCAAGTGAGAGTCCTGAGTTCAATTCCAGGCAGAGGGCGAAACCTTGGGCAAGTTTCCTTACTCCACACAGAGCCTAATAATAATCCCTCCAAAAACAAAAACAATAATAAATTGGTCATTTTCAATCTACGACTGTTTGTGGGACATTGCTGTGCGCAATTGGCTGCCGCGTTCGCCCACAAATATACAGTCAATTCACTTTACAGTGTGTTCTGTGAAGCGCTTTGGGACGTCCTCCCGACGTGAAAAGCGCTATATCAAATGCAAGGATTATTAAGGATTATTATTATCATGTCTAACTCACTGAGCACTAATCATTTATATCAGCTACAATCACTGCCTGGAAATAATAATAATCCTTCCAAAACAATAATAAATTGGTCATTTTCAATCTACGACTGTTTGTGGGACATTGCTGTGCGCAATTGGCTGCCGCGTTCGCCCACAAATATACAGTCAATTCACTTTACAGTGTGTTCTGTGAAGCGCTTTGGGACGTCCTCCCGACATGAAAAGCACTATATCAAATGCAAGGATTATTATTATTATTATTATTAATCCTTGCATTTGATATAGCGCCTTATTACGACTTCGAGTTGGCTCAAAATGCTTCACAGAATATACTGTTAAGTGAATTGACTGTATATTTTGTGGCCAAAATATTTAGAATGTAAACCCAGCAGCAGAATTTGGTTTGATTAAAGATAAATATATAATTTCTTTCACTGTGCTCTCCCTTTGTGACTTATTAACGTAGTGTGTCTGAACCAGAAGATGACTCTATCCATCATTGACTGTGAGTCGGAGAGAGCAAGCACCCGTTTGTTAGAGTATAGTGTGTTAGGATTCGATTGGTTGGGTTACATTGACATATGTTGTCATCGTTGACATTGTTCTTGCTGTTGTGTCATCATGGTTATTATTATAAATAATATTAATAATCCTTGGATTTGATATAGCGCTTTACCACATCTTCAAGACATCCCAAAGCACTTTACAGAATGTACTGTAAAGTGAATTAACCGTCTATTGTGTGGGTGAAATGCAGCAGCCAATTTTGCACAGCAGTATCTCACAGATAGTCTTGGATTGAAGTGACAATGCCTTACTCACCGTTCGGTCACAGTGAGTAAGGCGAACCAGATGCTGGGCTGTATTAAAAGGGCAATATTGAACTGAAATAATGCGGTAATCCTGCCACTTTATAAATCACTGGTGTGACCGCACTTGGATTACTGTGTGCAGTTCTGGTCACCACAATATAAAAAAGATATTTCAGCAATTGAGAGGATACAGAACAACAACAAGAAAATTGCATTTATAGAGCGCCTTTCATATTGGGAGGACGTCCCAAGGCACTGGACAGGGGGTCAGGGTGAGGGGAGGGGAGGGAGAGAGGGAGCGAGGAGAGGGTAGAGAGTCGAGAGGGAACTGAAGGCACGGCTGAAGAGAAATGTCTTGAGATCGGCCTTGAAGGAGGAAAGGGAGGAGGCGGCTAAGGCACTGGGGAATGGAGTTCCGGGGCTGAGAGGCTGAAGGCCCGGCCACCGATGGTAGGGCGGTTGGGGCGGGGGATGTGGAGCAGACCGGAGCTAGAGGAACGGAGGGTATGGGCAGATAAGTAGGGGGACAGTAGGTCGGAGAGGTAGGAGGGAGCGAGGCCGTGAATGGCCTTGTAGGTGAGGATGAGGATCTTGAATTCGATCTTCTGGGGGATGGGGAGCCAGTGGAGGCGAGCGAGGGCGAGGGTGGGAGTGATGTGGTGCAGGACAGTACACGAGCTGCAGAGTTCTGAATGACCTGCAGTGTGGAGGGAGGGCCGGGAAGGCCGACGAGGAGAGAGTTCCGGATATGAGGAAGAAAGGACAGCTTAGGGTCGAACAGAACCCCGAGGTTCCTGATGGCTTTGAGAGGTGGAGAGTGCAGCCTTGGAAGCTGATGTTGTCAGCGCCTGAGGTGCGGATTCGCTGACGTGAGCCAATCAAGAGGGCCTCAGTTTTACGCACGTTGAGCTGAAGAAAGTTGTCTCTCGTCCAGGACTCGATGTCGGACAGACAGCTGTCAGGACATCGGGGGTCGTGGGGTTGAGGGTAGAGGAGGAAAGGTAGAGTTGGGTGTCATCCGCATACATGTGGGAGTTAACCCCATGTCTGAGGATGATGTCACCACAGGGGGAGCATATAGAGGGTGAAGAGGAGGGGACTGAGGACAGAGCCCTGAGGGACACCGTACGAGACAGTGCGGGGGGTGGGGAGGAAAAGCCGTTTGCAGAGACAAAATGAAGACGGTGGAAGAAGTATGACCTAAACCACTCAAGGACAGGGCCTTGAAGGTTGAGGTGGGAGGACAAGCGATGGAGGAGGATAGAGTGGTCGACCGTATCGAATGCTGCCGATAGGTCGAGGAGGACGAGGAGGCAGAGGGAGCCCTGGTCGCAGATGGTCAAGATGTCATTGGTGACCTTGACCAGGGCAGTTTCTGTGCTATGGGCAGAACGGAAACCCGACTGAAGGGGTTCGAAAAGTGAGTGGGTGGAGAGGAAAGAGCGCAGCTGGGAGGCGACGACTCTTTCGGGAACCTTGGACAGGAAGGGGAGGTTGGAGATGGGCCGGAGATTGATAGCTGTGACGTATCAAGGGAGGGTTTTTTCAATGTGGGAGTGACGGTGGCAGTTTTGAGGGGAATGGGAACAGAGCCATAGGAGAGGGACAGGTTGATGATGTCTGTGAGAAGTGGGGCAGGAGGTGGAGCTGAGAGATAAGGAGTGGAGTGGGGATGGGGTCCAGGGAACACGTGGTGGGTTTCAGGGACAGGATGAGTTTGGTGACAGAGGGTGGGGATACGGGTTCAAAGGTGTGATGGGTAGTGTGGGAGGGTAAGGGTGGGGGGTGGGTGGGAGTCGGAGTGTGGGAGGGAAGGGGTGGGGGGTTGGGTGAAAGTTGGAGGGGCAATGACCGCGGAGCGGATTCCCTTGATTTTGGATTCAAGGAAATCCAGCATCTCCTCGCAGTGAAGGTTGGAGGAAATGACCTGCGCGGGGTGGCGGGGGGGACGGAGGAGTCAGGATGTGGTAAAGAACAGAAGACTGGGGTTGTTCTTCTATTCCAGGATTATCCTGGAGTAGAAGAACGACTTGGCTGAGGCTGGAGTGGAGCGGTAGATTTTGAGGAGGTCCAGACAGATTTGCCGGTGGACTATTAGGCGAGATTTGAGGCAGGTGCGTTCAGCGGACTGCATCTGGCTCTTCAGTGAGCGGAGGTGGGTGGTGAACCAGGGGGATGAGCGAGAGTAAGAGACAGTACGGGAGTTAATGAGGGCAAGAGTGTCGAGTGTGGAGAAGAGGGTGTTGTGGAGGAGAGTGAGAGCAGAAGCGGGGTCAGTGAGCGATGAAGGCCAGAGGGAGAGAGGTTCAGAGGACTCCAAGGTAGCGGTTAGGGATTGTGGGGGTAACTTCTTTCAGGGGCGGTAGAAGATGGTGCTGGGTCTGGTGGAGGTAAGGAGGGGGTGGACGTGGTGAAGGAGATGAAGTGGTGATCAGAGACAGCCTTGTCGGTAATGGTGACATCCGAGACACTGAGGCCCCGGGTGATCACCAAATCGAGTGGGTGGCCATGAATGTGAGTGTCGGAGTTGATGTGGAGGGAGAGGTTGAGCGAGGAGAGGAGGGAGGAGAAGTCCGAGGAGATGGAGTAGGAGGGGGTGAAGTGCAGGTTGAAGTCGCCCAGGATGATGAGGCGATCAGAGCAGAGGTAAAGAGATGTTAGGAGAGGGCAACCAAAATGATTGAGGGGATGGAAGGACCAGATTACAAGGAGCGATTAGATAAAATTGGAGATGAGAAAGTTGACGGGGGATATGATTACGGTCTTTAAGATTCTGAAGGGAATAGATAATGTAGGCTGTGATGAGAAGTTTTATCTTGTCCTGCCCAGAGGACATGACTTGCGATTGAAGGGGATAAATTCACAACAAATCTGTGGAAACACCACTTCAGTGAACGAATAGTAAACTGATGGAACAGGCTCCCCAGGGAGACAGGCAGACAGTGGAAGCAAAAAATCTTGTTTGTTCCAAGAACAGAATAGATTTCTGCTGGAAAATAATATCAGGGGATACAGTATGTAGTTTGGGTCACGACAAGTCAAGCGACTTCCAGGATGACGGAAGGCGAACAAGATGATTTTTGATCTTCTTTCGCCAGCAAATTCTTTATTTCTTACGACATTCGAGAAGCGCAGATTTGAGCTGGGTGGGAGGTGATCCTGATCAGTCGATGTAATGATCACTCCTCATTAGGTGGATGGTAGGTACCAGGAAATCCCAGAGAGCTTGGGCAACACAGCTCATCAGGAGATGAGTGAGAGCTTTGCCACCATCTTCCTGTCCACAGCTCAGGCACATGTCCCTTCGCATTGAACAGTAGTTCCACCAATTGCAAGTTCAGAGTTGAAGCAGCATCTACTTGCCTCTGTGCAAGCCAGTCAAGGTTGATTCCAGGGGCTGGATGTATGAAGAAACAAAAGGAAAAATACTGCAAATGCTGGAAATCTGAAATAAAATCAGAAGTCATCAGGAACACTCTGCAGGTCAGGCAGCATCTATGGAGAGTGGAATGTTTCAGAGGAATATTTCAGATTGATGACCTTTCGTCAGAACTGATGCATCCAGTCATTCAGGACTGGGGAGGTTCCAACAAAATAGAAACAAGCAGATGTTGTTCCCACATTCAAGAAAGGTGACAGAACCAAACCTTGCAACTATTGATCCATTAGTCTGACGTCAATAATTGGAAAAATAATGCAGTCAATAATCAGAAAGTGGAATTACCTATATAAAAATAATCCAATAAATGACAATTACATGGGTTAAGAAAGGGTAGGTCTTGTTTAACCAACCTCATAGACTTCTTTTTCAGAAGGCAAATGCCTACAGCAGGCAATTGGAGACTGAGGACAAGGCGGGAAAGGGCAGGATTGTAGATGTTGCTCCCTAGGCTCTTCTCCATCGCCTTCTAATAACCATCTGCATGGAAAACAAGTGAGTCTGCAGCAAGATCAATTCACAGCTACTCAATGACATCCCTGGCCAAGAGACTGTGCACAAGTCTATAGATACTGTTCCTGACATCACAAATACTGTCAACTACCCAACTGAGTTTTTAAACTCTTTGGAACCATCTGGTCGGTATGCCTCCATACAAACTCATACTAAAGCTTGGATGCATAATCATGTTGCTGAGGAATATAATAATAATAATCCTTGCATTTGATATAGCGCTTTTCACGTCTTCTAGACGTCCTAAAGCGCTTCACAGAATATACTGTAAAGTGAATTGACTGTAGACTGAATATAGATACAACGAAGATATGCAATGGAACAAGGTTGGTGGTAAAGCAGTTGATGCCACATGTTATAGAAGCAACTATTCTGGCTGGTCAGTTCAAAAGGGAAGATGTATTCATTCCTCACGTCCCATTGCTCCCAAGTGACTGCCATTTGAGTTCAAAGGGCTCCAGTTCCCTGTTCGAATGTGCTTTGCCATGTCAATTAACAAAGCACAGGGGCAAAGCTTAAAGTCTTGCTGACCTTTTCTTGAATACACCTTTTCCCATGGACAATTCTATGTTGGCTGCTCACGTGTGGGTTCATCTCAAAACCTGTACATCATGGCAAAGGAGGAAAACTGCAAATATCGTCTACATGAAAACATTGCAATAATTCGAGGTTCTGCCGGATCACACACTAAACCCCTTCAGTTAGTGTAGCTTTGATCCTCCCACAGGAGTCCTCCCATCTGAGTATAGATAAAGACAAAATGTTTGTCTATTGCTTATGGTTTGAGCCGGGTGGGCAAGCTAACAAGGTGCTTGCCTGTCTCAACATGTTTTGGTCACATGCTCTGACACTCACAAACAGCACAGGGATGACACATGGTGAGGCTCCAAGCAACTGAAGCATCTTCAGACAAGACAAGAACATCCTTACAAATAGAAATAACTGAGAAGTGAAACAAGGTGGAGTCATTCTTACCAGGAGAGCAGTATTCTTACCACCTGTGGGATGGTGACCAGACACAGGTGTACAGACTGCCATGTCATTGCTCATGACATCACCACCATCACATTTGTCCAATTATCTTTTCACCAGTGCAAGGAATTTACTTATGAGTGGAGTCAAAAGGTAAAGTGGCTAGACTGGTGTGATGGGAGTACAGAGTTTTTTAAACATGTCACCATGGTCAGAGGCGAGGTTGATGATGATAGCTTCTGGCCATAAATCACCGTGGAGTCCTATAGCTCAGTGGTTAGAGTACTCGCCTTGCAAGCGAGACACCTGGGTTCAATTCCAGGCAGAGGGCGAATCCTTGGGCAAGTTTCCTTACACCACACAGAGCCTAATAATAATCCCTCCAAAACAAAACAATAATAAATTGGTCATTTTCAATCCACGACTGTTTGTGGGACATTGCTGTGCGCAATTGGCTGCCGTGTTTCGACCACAAATATACAGTCAATTCACTTTACAGTCTATTCTGTGAAGCGCTTTGAGATGCCTAGAAGACATGAAAAGGGCTATGTGAAATGCAAGGATTATTCTCGAATTCAAGATCCTCACCCTCACCTACAAGGCCATTCACGGCCTCGCTCCCCCCTACCTCTCCGACCTACTATCCCCCTACCTACCTGCCCATACCCTCCGTTCCTCTGGCTCCGGTCTGCTCCACATGCCCCGCCCCAACCGCTCTACCATCGGTGGCCGGGCCTTCAGCTTCTCAGCCCCGAGGCTCTGGAACTCCATCCCCCAGTGCCTTCGCCGCCTCCTCCCTTTCCTCCTTCAAGGCCGGTCTCAAGACCTTTCTCTTTGACCGTGCCTTCAGCTCCCCTCTCGACTCTCCCTGACCATTTCCCCCCAATGCTCGGGTCCTGACCAAACTGTACAGCGCCTTGGGACGTCCTCCCGACGTGAAAGGCGCTCAATAAATGGAATCTTGTTGTGTATCTTGTTGTATTATTATTATTATTATTATCCTTCAATAGGTCATAAAAGATAACCATTTGGTCAGACACATTCAGGAGTCTCTGCTCTAAGGAGACAATTATCACAATTTAAGATGTATATTCTAATCTTCTTGGGACATACCAGAACAATATGGTAAGCCAGTTCCATCTCCACATGAACTCCTGCGATCTTCCCTTCATGGTCCTTAGGGCTTGAGGGAGAATTCCATATTATCATTCGGAGCACAGTGGCTGAAAGCGTGTCTGAGCAGGGGCAGAGGTTGGTGGCTTGGGGTGTGAGCAGGTCAGAAGTGTCAAGACGTGAATGGATTTGGAGACAGGTGTGAAGATCTTGAATTCACTGAATGAAATCTTGAGGTCACTGTAGCCAGCCCGCCCTGATCAGTCTGAGAGTGAGCCTGAGGGGGCTACGCAGCAGGGTGCCCATCTTCTGTCTGAATTTGCTCTGGGTCATAAAATAGGCACACATGTTTGTGCTGCATCTCAGCAGTTGGAGCATGAACCCAGTCTCATAGAAGATGTACCCGGGATCAACAAAAAAGCCTGCGTCTTGCGAATCCCCGACGAAAGTGATAGACTTCCTTCTGTTCTCCATCAAAAGGTCACCACATCCCTCCTTCTTGACATCCCTGCTGAAGAGACCTCTGCAGATTTTGATGACAGCCACAATGTCCCGGACGGTGAGGGCATTGAGCAGCAGGATAAGAGGCAATAGGAGGAACGGGGTGGCAATGGTGTCCAACCAAGAGAAAGACACCCAACCAATCGAGGAGAAGAAGCTTTGCTTTTTATCCTGCAGAACCAGGGCACATTGTTAACCACGTACTCAACTTCCAACATGAAGTACCAGGGAAAGTTCTTCACACAGCTGAGGGAGCACACGGCGAGGATGACTCTGTTCGCTGTCCGTTCTGTGCAGTAGTTCAGCCTCAGCTTCTGGGTGCAAATGGCCACCGTGCGGTCAAAGGTGAAGGCAACCAACAGCCAGACCAAGCAGTTAGCCGAGGCTACCAGCAGAACCAGGCGGAGGGAGCAGACTGGTATGATCTCCAACACGGAGAACGGGAAGTGGAGGGCGCTGACTCAGTGTGCTGACATACCCTGAGCCGGGCTGACACACACTGAGCCGGGCTGACACACACTGAGCCGGGCTGACATACCCTGAGCCGGGCTGACACACACTGAGCCGGGCTGACGCACCCTGAGCCGGGCTGACACACACTGAGCCGGGCTGTCACACACTGAGCCGGGCTGACACACACTGAGCCGGGCTGACATACCCTGAGCCGGGCTGACACACACTGAGCCGGGCTGACACACACTGAGCCGGGCTGACACACACTGAGCCGGGCTGACACACACTGAGCCGGGCTGACACACACTGAGCCGGGCTGACGCACACTGAGCCGGGCTGACACACACTGAGCCGGGCTGTCTGACATACCCTGAGCCGGGCTGACACACACTGAGCCGGGCTGACACACACTGAGCCGGGCTGACACACACTGAGCCGGGCTGACACACACTGAGCCGGTTGACACACATTCCAACAGCAGCAGCCACTATCTTGAAAGTTAAATCTGTTCTCCCCATTTTTGCTAGGTTCCTGGCTGCTGATAGCAGAGTGAAGAGACAGACACGATTGGAACCTTTGTTTATACAGCAGACAATCCTCAGCAGATCCCAATTAACCTGTGTTAATCACAGCTGATTTAATATCATCAAAATAATAATCCATGAATCTGCTATGCTGTCTTTCACCTCTGGAGGTCATGTTATCGACCTACCCACCAATGTAAACAGTTTCTCCCTGTTCACCCTATCGAAATCCCTCATAATTTCAAACCCTCTATTAAATCTCTTCTTAACCTTCTCTGCTCAAATGAGAATAATCCCGGCTTCTGTCACCTCTCCTGATAATTGAAGCCCCTCATTCCTGGTACCATTCTGGTCAATCTCCTTTGCACCCTCTCCAATGCCTTGACATCCTTCCTAAAGTCTCTCGCTGAGGCCTAACCAGTGTTTTATATAAAACATTTTACATGTTTATACATGTTTTATATGTTTTATATGTTTTATATACATCACTCCCACCCTCGCTCGCCTCCACTGGCTCCCCATCCCCCAGAGGATTGATTTCAAGATCCTCATCCTCACCTACAAGGCCATTCACGGCCTCGCTCCCTCCTACCTCTCCAGCCTACTATCCCCCGACCTACCTGCCCGTACCCTCCGTTCCTCTGGCTCCGGTCTGCTCCACGTCCCCCGCCCCAACCGCCCTACCATCGGTGGTCGGGCCTTCAGCCTCTCAGCCCCGAGGCTCTGGAACTCCATCCCCCAGTGCCTTCGCCGCTTCCTCCCTCTCCTCCTTCAAGGCCGGTCTCAAAACCTTTCTCTTTGACCGTGTCTTCAGCTCCCCTCTCGACTCTCTACCCCCTCCTCGCTCCCTCCCTTCCCTCCCCTCACCCTGACCATTTCCCCCCTCCTCGCTCCCTCCCCTCCCCTCACCCTGACCATTTCCCCCCAATGCTCGGGTCATGACCCAACTGTGCAGCGCCTCGGGACTTCCTCCTGACGTGAAAGGCGCTTTATAAATGGAATCTTGTTGTTGTTGTTGTATATAAAGGTTCATCATAACTTCCTGACTGTTGTATTCTATGCCCCTGTTTATAAAGCCCAGTATCCCGGACGCTTTTTTAACAGCTGTATCTACCTGTCCGGCCACCTTCAAAGATTTACTTATATGAACTCCAGTTCTCTCTGTTCCTTCTCCCCCTTTAAGATTGTACCATCAGCTTATATTGCCTCTCCTCATTCTTCCTCACAAAATGCATCATTTCTCTGTATTAAACTCCATCTACCACGTGTCTGCCCATTTTTCCAGTCTATCTATGTCCATTTGCAGTCTGCTACTAACCTGCTCTCTGTTTACTACTTTTCCAGCTTAGTGTCATCTGCAAACTTGTAAATTGTGCTCCCTTTACACAATCCAGGTCATTTATATAGATTAAAAAGAGCAGTGGTCCTAATACCAACTCCTGGAAGCACCACTGTATACTTCCCTCCAGTCAGAAAAATTACCATTAACTACTCACTGCTTTCCGTCTCCCAGCCAGCTTTGTATCCATGCTGCCACTATCACTTTAATACCATGGGCTTCAATTTTTCTTTGAAATCTATGGATGTCGCAATTTATCAAAAGCCTTTTGAAAATTCATATATATTACATCAACCCAACTACCTTTATCCACCCTCTCCGATATTTCATCAAAAAATGTGCTTGGTGGGAAAACGAGGCAGCCAATCTATGCACAATGACGTCTCCACAAACAGTCTTGTGAAACGAGTGAGTGATAATGAAGGGAGGTCAGAAAATGTCAAAAACCGGTATGTCTTTCTGCAAATGATTCTGATGTGTATAAGGGACATGTTTTTCCCCATGAGGTTGTTATTGGACAAAGTTATTCACTTTACACTAAATTCTGTAAAACACTTTGAGACAACTCAACAACATGATAAGGTGCTATATCAAATGCAAGGATTATATTATATTAAAAATTAATTATAGCATGTAAACTATAATAATAAGAATCCTTGCATTTGATATAGCGTCTTCGAGACGTTTCAAAGCGCTTCAATAAAATGTAAAGTGAATTTACTGTATATTTTGTGGACAAAACACAGTAGCCAATTGCTGTCCCACAAACAGTCGTGGATTGAGTGACCAATTTTTTTTTAAGGAATTATTACCCCCAGAAAATCGATCCACCAATCGCCTGACAACCAGGTGCCTACTGGTGCCTGCAGTAGCTAAACAGATTCGTATATGTGGAGTAAGGAAACTTGACCAACATTTCGCCCTGCTTGGGATTGGATCCCAGGACCTCTTGCTTGAAAGGCCAGTGCTCTAACCGCTGAGCTACAGGACTCCACAACTGTCATATTGCTTTGCAAATCGTATAAAGAAAATATGTTTGTATTTCCCTTCCAGAAATATAACCCATGAGAATCATATAATAATAATAATACTTGCATTTGATTTAGCGCTTTTCACGTCTTCTAGACATCTCAAAGCGCTTCACAGAATATACTGTAAGGTAAATTGACTGTATATTTGTGGGCAAAAGAAATATAGAAATTCTTACTTAATTTTACCATATTTTAGTTACAATGCCAACTTTAAATAGCAAAGTAAACATTTACACAAATTTAATTATTTACATAAATTTAAATATTTAAACTAATAATACAGCAAGCGAGCAGTAAGAAAACTTGCCTAAGGTTTCACGAACAGTAAGTAGGAACCCGTTTATTAGTTGATTGGCGGATCACTTTCCAGGGGGTAATAATCCCTCCATAATAATAATAATAATAATGTAGTCACTCAATCTACGACTGTGTGGGATACTGCTGTGAGCAATTGGCTGCTGCGTTTCACCTACAAAATACAAAGTCACTGCACTTTACAAGTGTATCCTGTGAAGCACTTTGAGATGTTTCAAAGACGTGATAAGGAGCTGTATCAAATGCAAGGATTATTATTGGCAGGATTAAGGGGTGAGCACCCTTTATTGGGAGGACTAAGGGGTGAACACCCTTATTTTAGTGGTTAGAGCACTCGCCTCGCATATGAGAGGGACCTGGATTGGATTCCCGGGCGGGTCAGGGTGAAACCTTGGCAAGTTTCCTTACTCCACACGCCTCTGTTTACCTAACAGTAAGTAGGAACCCGTAAAATAATTTGTGACTCAATCCACGACCCTGGGTCAGTGCTGTGCACACTTTGCATTTAACCACAAAATAAACAATCATTCCACTTTACGGTAAATCTTACAAACTTACAAGAAGGGATGTTAGAATGAAGAAGACAATACGATCCATATGATCTCATCCCTCCAGAACATCCCACTCCCCCACCCCCTTGCAGTATATATGCAAGTTGTTGTTGCTGCTTTCACCCACAAACACACAGTCACTACACTTTACAGTGAATCCTCCTGATGTGAAAGGCGCGGTAGAGGCTGAAGTTGATTGGGAACTGGAAGGCCACAGCTCTGAGGACGGTCTTGATCTCGGCTCGGAAGCGCGCCTGGGTCACGGCGTAGACACACGTGTTGGTGCAGCAGTTGAGGAGCAGAAGCATGTAGCCGGTCTCTCTGGCGATGTACAGTGGGTCGCTGGGCCCGGAGTGGGAGCGGGAGCCCGTGGCCCTCCAGTACAGGAAATACATCACGTAACTTGACCACAACAGGATGAAGGTGCCAGATATCCCGAAAAGCACCACGATCGACCTCCTGCGGTTCTCCAGCTCCGGGTCATCTCCGCACCGCTCTCCCAGCTTGCCCGCCCTCAGCGCCCGGCGCACCCGACTGCTCCGCACAATGTGCCTGACCGTCAGAGCGTTGAGGAGGAGAACGAGCACAAATGGCAGCAACGGAGTCAAAATGCGCTGGAGCCAGGAAAAGGCAGTCCAGGCCGGAGACGTGTAGTAACTGGGCTTCGTTCTACAGAACCAGGGCACCCGGTTAACCGTGAAGGAGGGCTCGTATTTGAAATAACGTGGGATGTTTTCCACATACGACAGCAGGCAGACAATGGCTATGACCACAGCTGCGGTCTGCTCCGTGCAGCAAATGGCTTTGAGCCTCTGGTAGCAGATGGCCACAGTGCGGTCCAAGGTGAAGGCGACGGTGAGCCAGACAGAGGTGTCCCTCGCCGAGTAGAGCACGTAGGTTCTGAGCCTGCAGACGGGCGTCAGGCTCAGGAAAGTGGCCGGGAAATAGAGGCCAGCGATGCGGTAAAGGATGACATCCGTGAAGACAACCAGGAGGTCGGCAACTGCCATGGACAGCAGGTAGCGAGTGACTGACCTCGAGAGACCACACTCCCCCCGGCTCAAGATCACGATAGTCAGAGAGTTCACTGGAGGGAGAGAAAGACACACAGAATAATGAGAATAATAATAATCCTTAACGATGTTGAGATGTCTCAAAAGCGCTTCACAGAATATTCTGTAACGTGAATTGACTGTATATTTTGTGGGCAAAACATGGCAACCAATTGTGCATAGCACTGTTCTACAAACAGTTGTGGACCAATTATTGTTTTTTTTGAAGGATTTATTATCCCCCTGAAAAGCAACCACCAGTCGACTTGGGAATTTCCTACTTACTGCTAGCTAAACAGAGGCATCTGGATTAAGAAAACTTGCCCAATGTTTCGCAGTGCAGGGAATCGAATCCTGGTTTTCTTGCTTGCGAGGCGAGTGCTCTCACCACTGAGCTAGCGATGAAATAGATTCTGTCAACTGGAAATGGAAAACCGAGAAGTTGAACAAAAGTGACAGAAACGGGAGAGGTGAAGTCAATGAGAGTTCCAAGGTTTTAAATTCAGAGTATGAATAGTTAATCAAGCTGATATGAACTGGGTCTATTCAAGTAAAGGAGATGCAATCAAAATTTGAAAAATGGGCGGTTATCAGAAGGAAAAATGCAGAAAAGGCGAAGGAAAAACCGAACAATGGACCACCGACAAATCTGGCTGGACCTCCTCAAAATTTACCGCTCCACTCCAGCCTCGGCCAAGTCGTCCTTCTACTCCAGGATAATCCTGGAGGCGAAGAACAACCCCAGGCTACTGTTTTCCACCACAACCCGACTCCTCCGTCCCCCCCGCCACCCCGCGCAGGTCATCTCCTCCAACCTTCACTGCGAGGAGATGCTGGATTTCCTTGAATCCAAGATCAAGGGAATCCGCTCCGCGGTCACTTCCCCTCCAACTTCCACCCACCACCCACCCCTTCCCTCCCACACTCCGACTCCTACCCATCCTCCCCTACACACCTTCGTACCCGTTTCCCCACCCTCTGTCACTGAACTCATCCTATCCCTAAAACCAACCACCTGCTCCCTTGACCCCATCCCCACTCCACTCCTTATCTCCCAGCTCCACTTTCTTGCCCCACATATCACTGACATCATCAACCTGTCCCTCTCCTCTGGCTCTGTCCCCATTCCATTAAAAACTGCCATCATCACGCCCACCCTGAAAAAACCCTCCCTTGATGCGTCGCAGCTATCAAGCTACCGGCCCATCTCCAACCTCCCCTTTCTCTCCAAGGTCTTGGAAAGAGTTGTCGCCTCCCAACTGCGCTCTTTCCTTTCCACCCATTCTCTTTTCGAACCCCTTCAGTCAGGTTTCCGTGCTGCCCATAGCACAGAAACTGCCCTGGTCAAGGTCACCAATGATATCCTGACCATCTGTGACCAGGGCTCCCTCTGTCTCCTCGTCCTCCTCGACCTATCGGCAGCATTCGATACGGTCGACCACGCTATCCTACTCCACCGCTTGTCCTCCCACCTCAACCTTCAAGGCACTGTCCTTGAATGGTTTAGGTCGTACCTTTCTCACCGTCTTCACTTTGTCTCGACGAATGGCTTCTCCTCCACCCCCCGCACTGTCTCATGTGGTGTCCCTCAGGGCTCTGTCCTCGGTCCCCTCCTCTTCACCCTCTATATGCTCCCCCTTGGTGACATCATCCGCAGACATGGGTTAACTTCCACATGTATGCGGATGACACCCAACTCTACCTTTCCTCCTCTACTCTCAACTCCACGACCACCGATGTCCTGACAGCCTGCCTGTCCGACATCGAGTCCTGGACGAGAGACAACTTTCTTCAGCTCAACGTGCGAAAAACCGAGGCCCTCCTGATTGGCTCACGTCAGCGCCTCCGCACCTCAGGCGCTGACACCATCAGCATCCAAGGCTGCACTCTCCACCTCTCAAAGCCAGTCAGGAACCTCGGCGTTTTGTTCGACCCTGAGCTGTCCTTTCTCCCTCACATCCGCACCACAACTGGCACCGCCTTCCATCACCTCCGGAACATCGCCAGACTACGGCATTACCTCACCCCTCACGCTGCTGAAACCCTGGTTCACGCCTTTGTCACCTCAAGGCTGGACTATGGGAACTCTCTCCTCGCCGGCCTTCCCGCCACCTCCCTCCACAAGCTGCAGGTCATTCAGAACTCTGCAGCTCGTGTACTGTCCCGCACCAGGCTTCGGACCACATCACTCCCACCCTCGCTCGCCTCCACTGGCTCCCCATCCCCCAGAGGATTGATTTCAAGATCCTCATCCTCACCTACAAGGCCATTCACGGCCTTGCTCCCTCCTACCTCTCCAACCTACTATCCCCCTACCTACCTGCCCGTACCCTCCGTTCCTCTGGCTCCGGTCTGCTCCACGTCCCCCGCCCCAACCGCCCTACCATCGGTGGTCGGGCCTTCAGCCTCTCAGCCCCAGGCTCTGGAACTCCATCCCCCAGTGCCTTCGCCGCTTCCTCCCTCTCCTCCTTCAAGGCCGGTCTCAAAACCTTTCTCTTTGACCGAGCCTTCAGCTCCCCTCTCGACTCTCTTCCCCCTCCTCGCTCCCTCCCTTCCCTCCCCTCACCCTGACCATTTCCCCCTCCTCGCTCCCTCCCTTCCCTCCCCTCACCCTGACCATTTCCCCCCTGCTCGGGTCATGACCCAACTGTGCAGCGCCTTGGGACGTCCTCCTGACGTGAAAGGCGCTTTATAAATGGAATCTTGTTGTTGTTGTTGTTGATATAAAAAAGAAAAACAAAACGAGTTTAAGAAAGAAGAAATGATCAAAGAGGAACACCATGGGAGATCAAAGAAGAATTTAGGAGGGAAAAGAGCAGAAGGAAGATCAGGAGGTGCCAGAAAACATCCAGAACCACAAGGTCAGGAAGACCAGTAAAACAACCTCAAAAATGGATTGATTTTTTTTTCCCAGTCAGGCATCTGACACACACCCATCACCATGATTAAGAGTTTCTAAATCAAGCTGAGAATTCCATGCATCCCACCTACACATGGAAATCTCAGAGATAGATTGTTGGAACAGAATGCACACTTGCTTCCACCTAATTCCATAAAGTATTGGGCACAGGTTGGCAAAAGACAAGGGTTGGGAACCCCAGAGCCCTGGGAGTCTAACCAGCTAAAACTGCATAGCTTGCTATTGATATCTCTATCTGATAAGCCTTTCCACTGCCTGTCCAGCTATGAGCAACCTACGCTTTAGGACATCGGCTGCAGGGTTAACAGGAGCTGAGTGGGAGGATTCCCTGCCCCAGTGGCTGGTCTGCCCTTAATAATAATCCTTGCATTTGATATAGCGCCTTTCACGTCAGGAGGATGTCCCAAAGCGCTTCACAGAACACACTGTAAAGTGAATTGACTGTATATTTGTGGGCGAACGCGGCAGCCAATTGCGCACAGCAATGTCCCACAAACAGTCGTAGATTGAAAATGACCAATTTATTATTGTTTTGGTTTTGGAGGGATTATTATTAGGCTCTGTGTGGAGTAAGGAAACTTGCCCGAGGTTTCGCCCTCTGCCTGGAATTGAACTCAGGTCTCTCACTTGCAAAGCGAGTGCTCTAACCACTGAGCTACAGGACTCCCTTCCAGGTCCTGTCAATGAGCCAGGCTGGGCTGTGCTCATCAGCAGTGCCTTGGACTACCTTGGACTTGCTTGGCTCAGGAACCAGACTACCGAGACTGCCACAGAGGGCTAACTCAACTCCAACATTCCAAACATATCACCTTGGAACCAGCTCAGCTCCAAGGAGCCCCTGGTTACAAAAATTGATTGAACAGGACTGTGGCAGAGAAGAAAAAGGAGAAAAAAATAAAAAAGGAAAATGTTGGATAATCATTTAAGAGTGAATAGACAATTAACTGGGAACCAATGAAAGAAGACCAGTATAAAAAAGGGATTCTGGGAGAGCAACTAGATTGTTGGGAATCGAGACGACAGAATAACAGAATTACTTAATACACTAAGTGTTGTGGATTCAGAATCATTACACACAGGATACACTGTAAATGGAGTGACTGTGAGCAAAACAAAGTGGCCAGTTTCGCACAGCAATGTCTCACAAACAGCCATGGAGTCAGTGACCAATTTTATTTGGGGGATTATTGACCAGGACACCAGGAGAGAGAAACTCTTCTCTTTTCAAATAGAGCCATGGGATCTTTAACATCCGCCTGAACAGGTAGATGGGACCTCGGTTTAGCATCTCATCCGAAGGACAGTACCTTCATTTTATCGATGGTCCCCTATATGGTTCCACTCTCAACCCCAGTTCTGAAATTGGAATAGATCTCCAACAGCAGCAACAACAAGATTCCATTTATAGAGCATCTTTCACGTCGGGAGGACTCAATCTCCAGTCTCAGTTAATGTGTCTGAAGGTTGTGAGTTTGAACCCCATATTTAGGGACTTCACAGAGTTAAAGATCTCCTGCAGCACTTTTGGAAAAGAGAGGGGAGATTTTTTTCTCTCTCTCCCAGTGGCCTGGCTGACAACTCCCTCAGATAAAGTCACTTGCTCGCTTTATGGCTGTTTCTGGGATATTACTACTATATATAGATATTGTCTGCTGTGATCACCAACGTGACATGAGAGAAACTAATCTCTCTCTCTCTCTGGAACTCCCTGCCTCGATCCCTCCACCTTACCCTCTCTTTATCTCTCTTTAAATTCCACCATAAGACCTACCTCTTCGATAGAACCTAAGATCACCTCCCCACTCTTTGCATTTGATATAGTGCATTATCACATCTTTGAGACATCTCAAAGCGCTTCACAGAATATACTGCAAAGTGAATTGACTGTTCTGGGGCTGAAATGCGGCAGCCAATTGCGCACAGTAGCGTCCCACAAACAGTCGTGGATGTTAAGTGATCCAAGTTATTTTTTTTAATTATTTTTTTCAAAGTATTATTAACCCCAGAAAAGCGAATCTGCCAATCAACTAACAACCGGGTCCCTACTTACTGCTGGGTAAACAGTGGAGTAAGGAGACTTGCCCACCATTTCACGAGTGCTCTAACCACCGAGCTAAAATCATTCATTTTGTGGCTGTTCGTATGACATCAGCTGATGTGCTTGAGCCTCAGTCTCTCACTCTCTCACCTCCGAGTCAGAAGGAATCAAGCCCCACAATGGGAACTTGAACCCATATAATCTAAGATGACACTTCTAGTATTGCTGTCTGAGGCCCCATCCTTCGGATGAGTCATTAAACCAAGCTCCTCGTCTGTGCCCTATTCAGGCGGACATTAAAGATCTCCCGCGGAGCTGTATGAAAAGAGAAGGGGGTTTCTCTCCCAATTTCCTGGATGACAATCCCCCAGACAAAGTTGTTCGCTCACATCATGGCTGTTTGCGGAGATGATGCTCTGCACAAATTGGCTGCCGTATTTCACCCATAAAATACACAGTCACTACACTCTACAGTGATCCTGCAAAGTTCTTTGAGACATCCTCCCGATGCGAAAGGCGCTAGACTAAATGTAAAAATTATAATTATTAATAAACACACAGTCACTATGCCAGCCGGAGATTCATTAGGAATAGGAAGTTCTGAGAGCCGAGCAGAGACTAAGCAGTAACAGTGGGAATCTTACTCACAGGGAACCCCAGTCACTGCCAGGAGAGGGTAGTAAATGGATTGAAACTGAGCCATCCTGTGCGACTGAGCCATGGCAGAGAGGAGCCGAGGGTGAAAGGAGACACCAAGAATCAAGACGTCCTCATTTATCTCCCTGACAAAGCCCCGGGGAGATCTTGTCCCAGGCCCATGTTACACACACCTACATTAACAAACAGTTAAACAACACCTTGTACCTCATACCCAGGGGAATCGGGGTCTCAGCCTGGCTCAGTCTCTCACACTCGCTTCCGAGTCAACATGTTGTAATTAGCAGCTCAGGGAATAAGAGAGAAACAGCATGTGGAACCCAAATTCCATCCAGTCTCAGTCTATCAACCCATTTCATCTGAAAATACAAGGTGAAACTTATTAAGCTATTTCAATTGATGCAGTTCCTTTCACGTCACGAGGATGTCTCACAGAGGTGCACACTGCTGGGTGGGCACGTACGCTGGGGGTTAGAGCTGAGGGTGGTGGGAAGGGAAGCAACAATTAATAATAATAATAAATAATTCATTTTATTATTATTCAATCTCATATCAGCTGGCAAGTACGGTGCCTCAGACAATGCAGTGCCCTCCCAGTAACACTGGGAGTATCATATTAGGGGTTTACGCTAATTTGATTTGGTTCACGCCTTTGTCACCTCAAGGCTGGACTATGGGAACTCTCCTCGCCGGCCTTCCCGGCCCTCCCTCCACAAGCTGCAGGTCATTCAGAACTCTGCAGCTCGTGTACTGTCCCGCACCAGGCTTAGGGACCACATCACTCCCTCCCTTGCCCTCACCCTCGCCCTCACCCTCGCCCTCGCCCTCACCCTCGCCCTCGCTCGCCTCACTGGCTCCCCATCCCCCAGAGGATTGATTTCAAGATCCTCATCCTCACCTACAAGGCCATTCACGGCCTCGCTCCCTCCTACCTCTCCAACCTACTATCCCCCTACCTACCTGCCCGTACCCTCCGTTCCTCTGGCTCCGATCTGCTCCACGTCCCCCGCCCCAACCGCCCTACCATCGGTGGTCGGGCCTTCAGCCTCTCAGCCCCGAGGCTCTGGAACTCCATCCCCAGTGCCTTCGCCGCTTCCTCCCTTTCCTCCTTCAAGGCCGGTCTCAAAACCTTTCTCTTTGACCGTGCCTTCAGCTCCCCTCTCGACTCTCTTCCCCCTCCTCGCTCCCTCCCTTCCCTCCCCTCACCCTGACCATTTCCCCCCTCCTCGCTCCCTCCCTTCCCTCCCCTCACCCTGACCATTTCCCCCCTCCTCGCTCCCTCCCTTCCCTCCCCTCACCCTGACCATTTCCCCCCTCCTCTCTCCCTCCCTTCCCTCCCCTCACACTGACCATTCCCCCCCTGCTCGGGTCCTGACCCAACTGTGCAGCGCCTTGGGACGTCCTCCTGACGTGAAAGGCGCTTTATAAATGGAATCTTGTTGTTGTTGTTGTTTATACCATAACCTTCTGACTCAGAGGTGAGAGAGTGAGAGACTGAGGCTCAAGCGCATCAGCTGATGTCATACGCACAGCCACAATAATGAATAATTTTAGCTCAGTGGTTAGAGCACTCGCGAGCGAAAGACCTGGGTTTGATTCCAGGCAGGGTGGAATGGTGGCGAGTCTCTTTACCCACAGTAAGTAGGAACCCAGTTGTTAGTCAGTTGGCGGATTCGCTTTTCAGTAAATAATACATTGAAAAAAATAATTTAAAAATATAATAAATTGGTCACTTAAAATCCACGACTGTTTGTGGGACGCTAATAAAACACTTACTGCTTCGTCTCTGCTCAGCTCTCAGAACTTTCCATTCCTAACAAATCTCCGGCTAGTGTAGTGACTGTGTGTTTATTAATAATTATAATTCTTACATTTAGTCAAGCGCCTTTTGCATCAGGAGGACGTCTCAAAGAACTTTGTAGGATTCACTGTAGAGTTTAGTGACTGCTTTATGGGCGAAACACGGCAGCCAGTGCACAGCATCATCTACAAATAGCCATGAAGTGAGCGATGAACTTTGGGGCATTGTCATCCAGGAAATTGGTAGATAATATTATTGTTATTATTATTATTAATATTATTATTATAAATCAGCAAACATCCTGTAAAGTGAATTAACTGTATATTTTGCGGGCAAAACGAGGCAGCCAATTGTGCACAGCAGCGTCCCACAAAGAGTCACGGATCAAATAACTATATTTTTGGTCATTTAATGTACCTCTGGAAATGTGATCCGCCAATCGACTAACAGAGGCGTTGGCAGTAAGCAAACTTGCCTAAGATTTTGCCCTTCTTGGAAATCGAACCCAGGGCCTCACATGCGAGGCGAGCACGCTCACTATCACTGATTATCAAAGAACCATAGAGTTATACAGCGAGAAGGAGGCCATTCGGCCCATCGTGTCTGTGTCGGCTCTTTTAAAAGAGCTTCCAAATTAACCCCACTCCCCCACTCTCTCCCCATAGCCTTGATCAACCCCACTCCCCGCTCTCTCCCCATAGCCCTGATCAACTCCACTCCCCCACTCTCTCCCCATAGCCCTGATCAACCCCACTCCCCCACTCTCTCCCCATAGCCCTGATCAACCCCACTCCCCCACTCTCTCCCCATAGCCCTGATCAACTCCACTCCCCCACTCTCTCCCATAGCCTTGATCAACCCCACTCCCCCGCTCTCCCCATAGCCCTGATCAACCCCACTCCCCCGCTCTCCCCATAGCCCTGATCAACCCCACTCCCCCGCTCTCTCCCCATAGCCCTGATCAACTCCACTCCCCCGCTCTCTCCCCATAGCCCTGATCAACCCCACTCCCCCGCTCTCCCCATAGCCCTGATCAACCCCACTCCCCCGCTCTCCCCATAGCCCTGATCAACCCCACTCCCCCGCTCTCCCCATAGCCCTGATCAACCCCACTCCCCCGCTCTCTCCCCATAGTCCTGATCAACCCCACTCCCCCGCTTTCCCCATAGCCCTGATCAACCCCACTCCCCCGCTCTCTCCCCATAGCTGCACCTATCCAAATTCCCATTTCTTGCCAGGCTCCACCTTCTACCTGTGTCCCAAGTTCTGATTTCAAGCTCCTTACTCTCGCCAAACTCCACAGGCTCGTCACCCTGTCCTCTCCAGGCTCCATTGAATCAACAGTTCAATTTCAGGATCCTCTCCCTTGCCTAGAAATCCTTCCACTCCCTGGACCTCCCAATCCCTCTGATCTCCTGCTACTCCACTCAGCTAACTGTTCAGCCAACTTGAGCTCCCTGACTTCAGAGGCTCAACCCAGTTCCTACAACAACAAAAATTATATTTATACAGACTTTCATGTCAGGAGGACATCCCAAGGCGCTGGACAGTCAGGGATTTGGATTCGAGCTGTGGGGTTAGGATCAGGGAGGGTGGAGGGCAAGGTGGTTGGGAGTGGAAAGGTGGCCAAAGAGGGAGGTCTTGAGTCGAGCCTTAAAGGAAGCAATGGAGGTGTTCAGCTCACGGAGCCTAGTACAGGAGAGGACATGAGCTGCAGAGCTTTGAATAGTTGGCAGCTTGTTCTAACCTAATCTCCAGGATGCCCTCCCTTTCCCACTGTATCTCGCACCCTTCTCTTTAAACCTCAGCTTAAAGCCTACCTCTTTGACCACTCCTATGAGTGCTCTCTAACCCTGTCCTTGTGAAGCACTCAAAGGCACTAGCCTCTGTAGCTCAGTGGTTTGAGCACTCACCTTGTAAACGAGACACTGGGTTCAATTCCAGGCAGAGGGCGAAACCTTGGGCAAGTTTCCTTACTCCGCACACCTAATAATAATCCCTCCAAAACCAAACAATAATAAATTGGTCATTTTCAATCTACGACTGTTTGTGAGACATTGCTGTGCACAATTGGCTGCCGAGTTCGCCCACAAATATACAGTCGATTCACTTTACAGTGTGTTCTGTGAAGCGCTTTGGGACGTCCTCCCAACGTGAAAAGCGCTATATCAAATCAACGATTATTATTATTACATACCAAGAAGTGGATAAAAACAGGCTGTAAATTGCGTGCTGAGTTCTTTATTTAAATTAACAAATGGATACACACAAACGGCTGTTAGACCCAACTACAGTAAATGGAGGCTTTTTGATCTCCACAGAGATCCTCAGAGAGTGAGTGGCAGCTTCCTCATAGGAGTCGGGCAAAGAAAACATCCCATCAAAAGGCACTGCTCAAATGCTTCCGTGAAAGATGCTGTGCAAATGTATTTTGTTGTGTCAATGTGAACTTGTGTTGTAGGAGAGCTTTTGCTTTGCCTGATTCCTCTGAGAAAGCCCTCACTCACTCAAAACGATGCACAGGATTCAACAACAACAACTTGTGCCCCAGAGCGATTTACTGTCAAGTGCAGTGACTGTGTGTTTCATGGGCGAATGTGGCAGCAAATTTGTACATAGCGATGGCCACGCAAACAGTCACAAAGAGAATAGTGATTTTATCTGGGTATTGCCAGCCAGGACACAGGGAGCGAGAGACAGAGAAGCTCCCTTCTCTTTTCCCAACAGCACCGTGGGAGATCTTTAATGCCCATCGAGCCCACAACCGTCTGACTCAGAGGCGAGAGTGTGAGCGAGAGGCTAAGAGAAGCCCAATTGATCTATTTAATGCAGACTATTTAGTCCGCAGGACTCCCACACTCGCTGGGACTGACAAACCAAAGCTTCCTGAGATCTGCGGAGAAAAAAACAACTTCCACCAGATTGAAGAAATGCACACGTTTTAGCTTATAAACTACAATCATTCTCGATCCTTGCTGAGATTTGCGGGTGAGAGCACCAGGTTCAGTGCACATTCCAACAACGGCTTTCCTGAGATTGAGCCTCTGTTTGAGGGTTAATAATGCATCTTGTGACGACATTTTATGCTCCTTGTGATGACACTTTACCGCGGAAAAGTCTCTCGGCCAGCGAGTCAGGGTCTCACACACCGTGACCCTCACTCACACGGTGGAGACTCCCAGCACACAGTGCTCTGCTCTCCCCCCGATACACCCAGAGAGTTAGAGACTCAGAGAGACACAGACTGACAGACAGAGAGTTCGAGAGACACATGAGGCTGAGAGACAAAGTCAGAGAGTCAGAGAGTGAGGGACAGAGAGACAGTTAGAGTGAGAGACAGAATGAGAGACAGTCAGAGAGACAGAGGCAGACCAAGTGAGAGAGTCAGGCGGGTGCAGTGCTGTCCGTGCGTGGAGTCAGGGAGGCAGGAGAGCCAGCAGTAGGGGCAGGACAAGCCACAGCGATCTCACCCCATGGCTCACTCCGGTAGCACCTGTCAGAGAGAAAGGGACAGTATCAGTCAAATCAGCTCACAAGCAAGCAATGTAACATCCAGGCTCGACTACACAAACTCCCTGCTCATCGGCTTCCCCCCAACTCCCCCCTCCACCGGTTGCAGATCATCCAGAACTCTGCAGCCCGTGTCCTCACCCGCACCAGGCTCTGTGACCCTATCACACCGTCCTCGTCCAACTCCACTGGCTTCCCCTCACACAGAGGATACAGTTCAAAATCCTGGTCCTCACCCTCAAAGCCCTCCAGGGTCTCACTGCCCCCTGACCCCCTAACGCCCTACCATCCTGCTCACTCCCTCCGCTTGGCCTGCTACACTTCCTCGCCTCGTCCACCCACCACTGGTGGGCGGGCCTTCTGCCACTCTGCCTCCACCCTCTGGAACTCCATCCAACAATCCCTCCGCCTCGCCCCCTCCCTCGCCTCCTTCAAGACCCATCTCAAGAGCCCAGAGTGTGCGTTGGGGTAAGTCTAACCAGCTAAACCCACACACAGCTTGGCCATCGAGAGAGAGAGAGAGAGAGAGAGAGTGCGAGAGCGCTATCTGGCCAAGCTTTCCCGCTGCTTGTCCAGCGAGGACCCCCCTCCCCATTAGTTAGGGCTTTGGTTTGCAGGGTTAACAGGAGCTGAGGGGGAGAATTCCCTGGTCTTGTATCTTACCTACACTGACTGTGAGCTTCACCGACGCACATTCCTCTGATCGCTGAGAAGCCCGGACCAGGCACTGGAAGGTTCCGCTAAACTGTTGCAGGACTTGGCTGATACGTAAGGTGGCGTTGTGTCCATTGATCCAGTCGGCTGACATCCGGGTGTGATTCCTGAACCTCTTGTCCTGAGTGTCCGCACGGAAACCTTTGCTGTTCTCCGCATGGACCACGATTGTCTTATTCCCGACCTCGGTTTGCCAGGACACCTTCAGCAGCGATGGCTCGCTTCCATTATAACTGAAGGCACACGGTAAGTAAACAGTACCATTGGCCTGGGCTGTGACGTCCTCTGACCTGGTCTGGCAGGTCACGTCACCTGGGGAGAGCAAACACTGTCAGGTCACTACCTCAACGGGTCTTGTTTTCAAACCCCTTTACTCCCTGGCACCTCCCTCCCTTTCTGACCTCACTCCCCAATCCACCACCCAGCGCCCGCCTCCTGCCTGTCCCTTGCGCCCAACGTTCCACCTTTGGAGTTCGCCCATTCATGCCTCAAAACTCTGGAACACTCTAAGAGGCTTCTCTGTGTGGGGGGCGCTGGGTAAGTGCAAGTTGTCTCAACTGGTGTTTGAGTGTCTGAGAAGCTCAATAGAGGGTCTGATAAGCTATCGCTCATCTCCCAGACAGACAGTTGTACATTTGAGCCCCTCCACCTCACCCCCAACCCACTCCCCCAACCTACACCCCCTACCCACGTCGCTCACAGTCCAGGCTGACACCCCAGTGTAGGACTGGGGGTGCGGAGAAGAGAGAGAGTCGCATTGTTAAACCTCACTGCCCTGTTCAAGCGAACATCGTGTGTCACGGGGAGAGCTGTGAGTGGCGTGAAGATGTCTTACCTCCCTGAACGCAGCAGTTCACGAACAGGAAGACATGGCAGAGGCAGAGATACCTCCTGCCTGGTGCAGCCTGACCGGCAAGAGAGAAAGACACACAGATTAAGATTTCTGCCATTTCCACTTGCACACCACACACTGTGGCCGAGCACTTGCTCACTGACATGTGAGAACAAGCTTCCTCCCCGCATCATTGTGTCTTAGTGCGTAGACCCCATTCACTCGCTCTCATAAGAACATAAGAAGTTGCTGGCGAAAGAAAATTAAGGTCCGTCTAGTTTGCCTTCCACCATCCTGGCAGTTGCTTGACATGTCATGTCACAAACCCACTCACTCACTCCCTCGCTCCCACTTGCTCTCCCTCACTCTCTTTCCCTCGTATGTTCTCCCTCACTCGTTCTCACTTCCACTCTTTAACTCGCTCTCACTCACTCGCACTTGCTCTCTCTCTCAGTCGCTCTCTCACTCTCATTCTCTCTCTCTCTCTCGCTCGCACTCTTTCATTCTCTCACTCACTCTCGCTCCCTTTACGTCTCCAAACCCGTGTCGTCTTGTTCTACTCTCTCAGTGCATCCAACAGTGTTGATCTGGGTTTAGTTTTTTTAATCCCATCTAAAATTTTATAAATCGCTAGGAATAATAATAATAATAATCCTTGCATTTAATATAGTGCCTTATCACATCTTCTAGCCTTCTCAGAACTTCACAGATTGTACTGTTAAAGAACTGACTATATTTTGTGGGTGAAACGCAGCAGCCAATTCCACACAGCAGTGTCATTGTTTTTTNCGAAAGAATTATTACCCCTGTAAAAGCGATCCGCTAATCGACTAACAACCGGGTTCCTGCTTACTGCTGGTAAACAGAGGTGTGTGGAGTAAGGCAACTTGGCCAACATTTCGCTCTCCCGAGAATCAAACCCAGGTCTCTTGCTTGCGAGGCGAGTGCTCTTATTGCAGAACTACGGAACTCCACAGGAAATGAATCATTTCTTGGAAGTCCGACCAGCCCCAGCTTCTCTAATTATTGCTCAATAGCTCAGGTTTCATTCTTCTCGCACAGGGATGATGCATGAGTCTCGTCTCTCTCCTGTGCACAGTCCTAATGATCAGAGCTGTCTGATGTCTGCATGGTGCAGCCTGACCACAACACTTGAATTGGCAGGATGTGACTAGAGGAGTACCACAAGGGTCAGTGTTTGGGCCTCAGCTATTTACAATTTACATCAATGACCTGGACATTGAATGTAACGTATCTAAATTCGCGGATGACACTAAACTCAGTGGGAGAGTGAGCTCTGAGGATGATGCAAAAAGATTGCAACGGGATATAGATGGGCGAGAGGAGGGGGCGAGTCGGTGGCAGATGGAATTTAATGTGGGGAAGTGTGAAGTTATTCACCTCGGTGGCAAAAATAGAAAAACAGATTATTTTCCAGAGGGGGAGAGATTAGATAGTGTTAGTGTTCAGAGGGATTTGGGTGTCCGTGTCCGTACAATCAGACCTAGAGATCTATTCTCTCCCTTCCCTCCCCTCACCCTGACCATTTCCCCACTGCTCGGGTCCTGACCCAACTGTGCAGCGCCTTGGGACGTCCTCCTCTGACGTGAAAGACGCTCTATAAATGGAATCTTGTTGTTGCAGAGATCTAAACTCAATTGATGTAGCAAAGTAGCCCAATATCCGGTTTGCTGTCTTTATTGCTGCCTCACATATTTTGATGTCATGAGCAATAAATCATGAACCCCCCCAGATCCCATGATAATTATACAATAATAATCCTTCCCTTTGATACAGCGCCTTATCGAGTCTTCGAAGCGTCTCAAAGCGCTTCACAGAATATACTGCAAAGTTTAGTGACTGTGTATTTTGTGGGTGATACCCCGCAGCTAATTGCACAGCAGAGGCCCATAAACAGTTGTAGATTGAGTGAACAAATTATTGTTATATATTTTTTAAGGGATTATCAGCCCCGTAAAAGCGATCGCCAATCGACTAACTGGGTTCCTACTTACTGCGAAGCCGTGTGGAGTAATGAAACTTGCCCAACATTTCGCCCTGCGTGGGAATCAAACGTTGGAAGGCAAGTGGACTAACCACTGAGCTACAAGACTACACGCACTGCCATGACCCAGTCTGCCACTTCCTGTCCCCTCTCAGCCCACCAAAACCCTCATCCACTCATCGATTACATCTTGGCTCAACTATGCCAACTCTCTGCTTGTTGGCCATCCTAACTCTTCCCTCCACAGGCCGAACATCATCCAGACCTCTGCAGCTCGTGTCCTCTCTCGCACCAGGCTCCAGACCGTATTACCCCCACCTTCGCCTGGCTCCACTGGCTCCCCATCCCCCAGAGGATAGAGTTCAAAATCCTTGTCCTGGCCTTCAAAGCCCTCCATGGCCTCGCTCCTCCCTACCTCTATGATCTGCTGACCCCAAACCAACCTGCCCGTTCCCTCCGCTCAGCGGGCTCTGGTCTGCTCATGACCCCTGTCCCACCATCGGCAGTCAGAACTTCAGCCTCTCTGCCCTCACCTTAGGAGCTCTATCCCAAAATCCGTCCGGCTCTCTCCCTCCTTCGCGTCCTTCAAGGCCTGCCTCAAAACCCTCATCTTTGACCGCACCTTCGGCCACCCTCCTACTCCCACCCTCCCTGCCCTCCACCCCCTCCTGATCCTAATCCCCTGCTCGGATCAAAATCCTTGACTGTGCAGCACTTTGGGAAATCCTCCCGATGTGAAATATCACTTCTTGTTGGTACCCAGTGATCACAATTTGTGAAGGAGTCACAGACACACAGACAACATAAATACACACACACACACAGACAACAACAACAACTTTGATTTTATATAGTGCCCTCCAAGCCGGACGGCGTCTCAGAGCGCTTTACAGTGACGGATCCCGGGGCCGAGCCGGGGGAGGGGGAGGGGGCGGGGGAGGGGGAGGGGGGGAAGGTGACCAAAGGCGCGGTCGAAAAGAAAGGTTTTCAGCCGAGACCTGAAAATAGGAAGAGAGGGGGCGAGGGGAAGGGAGTGAGGAAGGGAGTCCCAGAGCCTCGGGGCGCAGTGGCTGAAGGCACGGCCGCCGAGGGTGGAGCAGAGGACTCGGGGGAACGAGGAGGCCAGACCCGGGGGAACGAAGGCAACGGGCACTGTGCTGAGGAGTTAGGAGGTCAGAGAGGTCGGAGGGTGCAAAGGAGTGGAGGGATTTGAAGACAAGGTGAGGATCTTGAAGTGGATCCTCTCTGGGACAGGCAGTCAGTGCAGTCGGGCAAAGACTGGGGTGATCGGGGAGCGGAGTTTGGTGCGGGTGAGAATGCGGGCGGCAAAGATTTGTATGACATACACACACACGGACACACATAAACACACACTCAGAGGCATACAGACACCACATAATAATATAATAATAATCCTTGATATTGCGCCTTATCACTTCTTTGAATCGATTCAAAACACTTCACAGAATATACAAAGTGAATGACTATATAGTGGAGTCCTGTAGCTCAGTGGTTAGAGCACTCACATTACAAGTGAAAGGATCTCGGTTCGGTTCCCAGACGGGCAAAGTATTGAGCAAGTTTTCCTAATCCACGCGCCTCTCTTTACGTAGCAGTAAGCTTTTCCGGAGGTAATAATCCCTTTAAAAAAAATTGTCTGCCACATTTCTCCCACAAAATATACAGTCAATTCACTTTACAATATATTCTGTGAAGCGCTTTACGACATCTCGAAGGCTCAATAAGGCGCTGTATCAAATGCAAGTGCTCTGACCGCTAAGCTACAGGTCTATACATAACACACACACACCACACATAGACATACAAACATAGACAGATACACAGACACATTAATCACTCACCCAGCAAAGAGTCGTCCTTTTCATTGGTAGTTCGATATCCAGGTACCAAATTCCCACAAATTCTCCAGGCTCTCTGTGTCTCTCTCTTTCAGTCTCTCTTTCTTGTCTCTATCTTACTCTTTCTCTCTCTTTCTGTCTGTTTCTATCTGTCTTTCTATGTTTACATCTATGACTCCCTCTCAATCTGTTTCAGAAGCTGACTGACTGAGTCTGTATAGGAGTGAGCGAGCCTCTACTTGCATTTATATTACATCAAAGTGAAACCACATCTCTTTCAATCCAGTCCGACTAGAGGGGGAAGTCCAGGATGTGACAAGATCCATAAACTTATAAACTCCTTAGAACTTCACTGACTTAACAAGTCACGAGCACCAACGTCAACATGCGTCAATCTCCCAGACGCACTTATTAATATCTGTGCATTTGATACAGAGTCTGTTCGTGTGGTTGAGACTTCCCATTAGCGCTTCACAGCCAATTGAGTACAAACAGTCATGAATTGAGTGACCACATTATTTATTTATTTATTTATTTATTTGTTTGTTTATTTATTTGTTTCTTTCTTTCTTTCTTTCTTTCTTTATTTATTTATTTATTTATTTATTTATTTATTTATTCGTTAATTCATTCATTTGTTTGTTTGTTTGTTTGTTTGTTTGTTTGAAGGATTACTACCCCAGAAAAGCGATCAAAGTGTTTCACAGAGTACACTGACTATGTATTTTTGGGGCAAAACGCAGCAGCCAATTGTGCACAGGAGCATCCCATAAACAGTCGTGGTTTGAGTGACCAAAGTATTATTCTTTTAAGATACCAGGAATGGGGAACCTTAGCTATGAGGACAGTGGAGACGTTATGACTTTTCCCATTAGAGCAGAGAAGGTTACGCGGGGACCTGATAGAGGTCTTCAAGATCATGAAAGGTTTCGACAGGTGAGATAGGGAAAGCTGTTTCCACTGGTAGGTGTGTCTGTGACCCGCCGTTACAGCTAATTGCAGCTAATTGCACAGCAGAGGCCCATAAACAGTTGTAGATTGAGTGAACAAATTATTGTTATATATTTTTTAAGGGATTATCACCCCCATAAAAGCGATCGCCAATCGACTAACTGGGTTCCTACTTACTGCGAAGCCGTGTGGAGTAGTGAAACTTGCCCAACATTTCGTCCTGCGTGGGAATCAAACGTTGGAAGGCAAGTGGTCTAAACCACTGAGCTACAAGACTACACGCACTGCCATGACCCAGTCTGCCACTTCCTCTCTCCTCTCAGCCCACCAAAACTCTCATCCACTCATCGATTACATCTTGGCTCAACTATGCCAACTCTCTGCTTGTTGGCCATCCTAACTCTTCCCTCCACAGGCCGAACATCATCCAGACCTCTGCAGCTCGTGTCCTCTCTCGCACCAGGCTCCAGACCGTATTACCCCCACCTTCGCCTGGCTCCACTGGCTCCCCATCCCCCAGAGGATAGAGTTCAAAATCCTTGTCCTGGCCTTCAAAGCCCTCCATGGCCTCGCTCCTCCCTACCTTGTGGAGTCCTGTAGCTCAGTGGTTAGAGCACTCGCTTTGCAAGCGAGAGACCTGAGTTCAATTCCAGGCAGAGGGCGAAACCTTGGGCAAGTTTCCTTACTCCACACAGAGCCTAATAATAATCCCTCCAAAAAACCAAAAACAATAATAAAATTGGTCATTTTCAATCTACGACTGTTTGTGGGACATTGCTGTGCGCAATTGGCTGCCGCGTTCGCCCACAAATATACAGTCAATTCACTTTACAGTCTGTTCTGTGAAGCGCTTTGGGACGTCCTCCCGACGTGAAAAGCGCTATATCAAATGCAAGGATTATTACCTCTATGATCTGCTGACCCCAAACCAACCTGCCCGTTCCCTCCGCTCAGCGGGCTCTGGTCTGCTCATGACCCCTGTCCCACCATCGGCAGTCAGAACTTCAGCCTCTCTGCCCTCACCTTAGGAGCTCTATCCCAAAATCCGTCCGGCTCTCTCCCTCCTTCGCGTCCTTCAAGGCCTGCCTCAAAACCCTCATCTTTGACCGCACCTTCGGCCACCCTCCTACTCCCACCCTCCCTGCCCTCCACCCCCTCCTGATCCTAATCCCCTGCTCGGATCAAAATCCTTGACTGTGCAGCACTTTGGGAAATCCTCCCGATGTGAAATATCACTTCTTGTTGGTACCCAGTGATCACAATTTGTGAAGGAGTCACAGACACACAGACAACATAAATACACACACACACACACAGACAACAACAACAACTTTGATTTTATATAGTGCCCTCCAAGCCGGACGGCGTCTCAGAGCGCTTTACAGTGACGGATCCCGGGGCCGAGCCGGGGGAGGGGGAGGGGACAGGGGAGGGGGCGGGGGAGGGGGAGGGGAGGGGGGGGGAAGAGGTCTTCAAGATCATGAAAGGTTTCGACAGGTGAGATAGGGAAAAGCTGTTTCCACTGGTAGGTGTGTCTGTGAACCGCGGTCACAGTATGAATAATAATAATAATAATAATCCTTGCATTTGATATAGCGCTTTTCACGTCAGGAGGACGTCCCAAAGCGCTTCACAGAACACACTGTAAAGTGAATTGACTGTATATTTGTGGGCGAACGCGGCAGCCAATTGCGTAAAGCAATGTCCCACAAACAGTCGTGGATTGAAAATGACCAATTTATTATTGTTTTGTTTTGGAGGATTATTATTAGGCTCTGTGTGGAGTAAGGAAACTTGCCCAAGGTTTCGCCCTCTGCCGGGGATTGAACTCAGGTCTCTCACTTGCAAAGCGAGTGCTCTAACCACTGAGCTACAGGACTCTTAAGATATCACCAAAAGAAGCCGAGGGGAGGGTTAGAAGACACGTTTTCACTCAGCGAGTTGTTGGGATTTGGAATGATCCGCCCGAAACGGCAGTGAAGTCCGATTCGATAACAGCTTTTAAGCGAGAACTGGACAGGTATCGGGGGAGGACGGGTTTGTGGGGTTATGGGGAGGACGGGTTTGTGGGGTTATGGGGAAGACGGGTTTGTGGGGTTATGGGGAGACGGGTTTGTGGGGTTATGGGGAGACGGGTTTGTGGGGTTATGGGGAAGACGGATTTGTGGGGTTATGAGGAAGACGGGTTTGTGGGGTTATGGGGAGGACGGGTTTGTGGGGTTATGGGGGAGACGGGTTTGTGGGGTTATGGGGAGACTGGTTTGTGGGGTTATGGGGGAGACGGGTTTGTGGGGTTATGGGGAGACAGGTTTGTGGGGTTATGGGGAGAACTCGTGATTGGGGTCAGTGAAAGTGACACTCACTCTGTCAAAGAGCTGCACAGACTCGATGTGCCAAATGGCCTCCTTCTGTGCCGGAACATTCTATGAATCTATTCTATGAATAAGATTATTACCCCAGAAAGCAACCTTCAACCAACTAACAACCGGGTTCATGAATAAATAATAATAATCCTTGCATTTGATACAGCGCCTTATCATGTCACTGAGACGTCTCAAGGTGCTTCACAGGATATATTGTCAAGTGGAGTGATTTTGTTTTGTGGGCGAAACGCAGTAGCCAATTGCACACAACGACATCCCCACAAACAGCCGTGGATTGATTGACCACAATTTTATTTATTGATTTTTTGAAGGGATTTATTACCCCCGGAAAATGGTAACCAGACGTGTATGGAGCAAGCAAACATGCCTAAGGTATCGCCCTGCCCGGGAATCGAATCCTGGTCTCTCTCGTGCAAGGCGGGTGCACAAACTGCTACAGGACTCCATGTGGTCTCAGTGAAGCTAGCGAGCGAATTTATCTGTTGGCCAGAGAGAGAGAGAGAGAGAGAATTTCCCTTCTCTTTTCCCAACAGCTTCTCGGGAGACCCTTGATGTCTACCTGAACAGGGCACAGACAGGAGTAAATGAGGTTTAACGTCTCATCCGAAAAACAAAGTCTCTAAACATGTGGCACTCTTTCTCTCTCTCTATGCACTGCATTGGAGTGTGAACCTGGACTGTGAGCTCAGAGGGGGCCTTGACTGTGAGGGGCTTTACTAAGAGGACGAGTGTGAGAAAGACTGAGATGTGAAACCTCAGACCTAACCACATGGTGAGAGCGTAGATCAGCTCTCACATCCCAGCTGTAAATTGTTAACCATGTCTGCTCAGCCACTTCCTGTGGAAATCAAATTAACAGCTTCTCGTCTCATGCGCACTCAGCATTGGTTAGAGACAGTAAAGCTCCCTCTGCACTGTGCATCCAGGTCAGAGTTAGAGACACAGTAAAGCTCCCTCTACACTGGGTGCACACTCCCAGGTCAGGGTTAGAGACACAGTAAAGCTCCTCTACACTGTGCGTCCACACTCCCAGGTCAGGGTTAGACACAGTGAAGCTCCTCTACACTGTGCGTCCACACTCCCAGGTCAGGGTTAGACACAGTGAAGCTCCTCTACACTGTGCGTCCACACTCCCAGGTCAGGGTTAGACACAGTAAAGCTCCCTCTACACTGTGCGTCCACACTCCCAGGTCAGGGTTAGACACAGTGAAGCTCCTCTACACTGTGCGTCCACATTCCCAGGTCAGGGTTAGACACAGTGAAGCTCCTCTACACTGTGCATCCGTCCACATTCCCAGGTTTTACCCTGAGAAACGTGTAGGGGAAGGAGCAGGGGATGGGATTTATGTGGACATTTCTCATCTGAAACACAATGTCTCTGCCCCAGAACATCAGCTTGGACTGTGAGCTCAGATCCTGATGTGAGTTCAAGCTTCCATTTGCCCACAGTCCAGGCTGACACTCCAGTGCAGTGCTGGGGTGGTGGGGGGAGCGCTGTTTTGTTTCAACGTTAAACCTCACTCACTCCCCCGTCTGTGCCCTGTTCAGGCAGGGTGGAGGGAGTGAGTGAGTGTGGGAGTGAGTGAGCGAGGTCGGGAGAGATGGAGGGAGGGAGTGAGTGAGTGACTGTGGGAGCGAGCGAGGAAATGGGAAGGTAGGGCTGGAGGAGGGGTGTGGTGTGGGGGGGTTTGAGCTGCTCAGTTTCCTGCTGTTGGTGGGTTCCTGTTTGCCAGACGCTGAGCTGGTCAGAGCAGCTGATACCAGGTCACAAGATTGTTGCTCAATGAGAAGCACTTGTGTTGGAATCACATTTCCTGATCTCTCTCCACACGTCGCTGTGTGTTTATACATTCCAAACCTACATCACATTTCTCACACGGCTTCACATCTATTAGGACCTGAGATTTCCCTGCGTCATCACATGCCCACACACATGGAAACCCGTCACCCTGATCAGTTGGGTATCTCCAATGCTTTTGATTTCAAGCTCCTTTCACTCATTTTCAAACCCCTTCCGGCCCTGGCACCTCCCTCCCTCCCTCTCCGACCTGCTTACTCCCCAACCCACTACCCACTGCTTCCTCTCGACCGGCTCCGGCCTCCTTCACGTTCACTGTGCTCACCGTCCCACCATCGGTGGCCGCGTTTTCAGCCACTAGGCCCAGAAATTCTGGAACATCTTCCCCTATCTTTCTGCCTTCCTTCCCCATCCTCGCATCGCACCTGAAGACCTTCCTTTACCGTCACTTTCCTCCCCGGCTCGGAGTTGTGCTACGCCACTGTCAAGCGCTCTGGGACGCTGCCTTATGTGAGAAGCTTTGTGTAAATGCAAGTTATTGTTGTTGTTGAACCAGACTAAAAATTCAACATGTATCTGTCACCTACATGTACATTCCCTATGTTTGAAATGGAATATGCAATCTCTCTCTCTCTCTCTCGCTCCTTAGAGGGACGCCCCATGCTTACCTATATCCAGGATGGTTTTGGCGCAGGTTGGCGAGAGCCAAGGCTTTGGGGGGAGCCCAGAGAGTGTGTTGGGTGGTAACTGCTGGGGTATAACCAGCTAAACCCACACACAGCTCGGCCATCGAGAGACAGAGAGAGAGAGCGCTGTCTGACCAAGCTAGCTAGCTAGCTACCTAGTTAGTTAGTTAGTTAGTTTGTTAGTGCTTTGGCTGGGGGGTTACCAGGAGCTGAGGGGGAGGATTCCCTGCCCCCAGTGACTGGTCGGCCCTTCCAGGTCCTGCCGATGAGCCGGGCCGGGCTGAAGTGAACGACAGTGAGTGTTAAATAAGAACAATGAGAGGATAAGACCGGCACCGTCACGATCCACTGCAATGCATTGCCGAAAAGGCTGGTGGAAGCCAATTCCATAACAACTTTTAAGAGAGAAGTAGATCATTTGGGGAGGACAAGTTAATAAAATAATAAATAATAATAATCTTTGCATTTGATATAGCGTTTTTCACGTCGGGAGGACGTCCCAAAGCGCTTCACAGAACAGACTGTAAAGTGAATTGACTGTATATTTGTGGGCGAACGCGGCAGCCAATTGCGCTCAGCAATGTCCCACAAACAGTCGCGGATTGAAAATGACCAATTTATTATTGTTTTTTTTTTATTATTACTCTGTTGTAGGAACTTGCCAGTTTCGCCTGCTGATTGAACTCAGGTCTCTCCCCTCCTCTCCCCCTCCCTCCCCCCCCCCCCCCTTCACTGCTGTCGCAATATAGACTACAAATACAATCTTTTTTTTACTTAGACTAATTAGTTTTGTGGTTTGAACGTCTCAGCAATTATAATATAAAATAAAAAAAAAAAAAAAAAAAAAAGAAAACGCCACAAAAGCGCCACAAACACTGTAAGTAATATGTATTTTCGACGAATTGAAAATGTCCCACATTTGATTTATTGTTTTTGGTTTTGGAGGGATTATTATTAGGCTCTGTGTGTAGTAAGGAAACTTGCCTGAGGTTTCGCCCTCTGCCGGGAATTGAACTCAGGTCTCTCACTTGCAAAGCGAGTGCTCTAACCACTGAGCTACAGGACTCCACAAGGCGCTGTATCAAATGCAAGAATTATTATTGTTATATCTGTCACAGCAATGGTCTCAGCCCACTCCAATTAGCATTTATCACGGAGCAAAATCCGTCTTTTCCCTGAATAAAATAATTTCTCTGAACTTCTCTTCCGGCCACTGACTCACCCACCAGTGGAAATCATTTCTCCAAATTGACTCCGAACGTCCCTCACCATTTGATGCTGTGCTGTTGGCAGCCAATTGCACACAGCAGTGTCCCACTTGCAGTCGTGGATTGGATGACCAGTGTCTTGGCCGACACTGACCCCAGACAAATGGCACGGCAAATGCAAACACACAGTCACTACACTTCAAAGCAATTTGTGTGCCAGGCTCAGTGTGTGTGTCAGTGGTAGCGCTCTCTCTGTCTCTCTCCCTGTCTCTCTCTCTCTCTCGCCTCTGAGTCAGAAGGTTGTGGGTTCGAGCCCTCACCTCTCATCCGAAGGACGGTGCCTCTGACAATGCGTCTCTCTCTCTCTCTCTCTCTCTCTCTCTCTCGCTCTCTCTCTCCCTCTCCCCTCAGTGCTGGGCCGCGGTGATGTGGGGAGAGTGTTATTGACTGTACCAGGATCAGACCTTTGATGTTGTGTATCTGGTTTCCTGTGTCAGAACGGAGTGATTTCAAGCTCCTTTCGCTCGTCCGAGCCTGGCAGCTCTCCAACCTGCTCACTACCCGCTCAACAGGCTCCACCCCCTGCCCGTACCCTCGTGCCCTCTGTTCCACCATCTGCGCCCCCAGTTTTGGCCGCTACGCTCGAAACTCTGTCACTCCCCACTCCCTAAACTAAATAAACCTTGCGCTCGATAAAGCCCCTCATCACGTCACTGAGACGTCTCAAAGCGCTTCCCAGGATATACTGTAAAGTGAAGTGACTGTGTACATACGCCTATAAATATTTGCAGTGTATACAGTATGTATTATATTATGTGGGGTCTCCTCAGAGCTGAACTGGCTGCAAGTTGACGGGAGGTCAGAATCGAGCCCCCCCTCTCTGTGAAGGTCTCTAGTCTTGGATCCTGAGCCGGGAGGGGCTCCCCCTCAGCTCCTGTTACCCCCACAGCCAAAGCCCCAACTAACTAACTAACGGGGAGGGGGTCCTCGCTGGACAAGCAGCGGGAAAGCTCGGCCACACAGCGCTCTCTCTCTCTCTCGATGGCCGAGCTGTGTGTGGGTTTAGCCGGTTAGACCCCCAGCAGTTACCCCTTGGCATCACACAGTCTGAGCCGATGCTCCAGTGCAGCCCGGGGGGGGGTCACAGTGTCGGAGACGCCGCCCTCCGGGTGAGACGTTAAACCTCTCCCACTCCCCGTCTGCTGTTCAGGTGGACGTCAAAGATCTCCCTCAGCGCTGTTCGAACAGAGAAGGGAGTTCCCTCTCTCTCTCTTTCTCTGACTGACAATCCCCCGAATCAAATCGGTTGCTTCCTCTGTAATAATAATAATAATCCTTGCATTTGATACAGCGCCTTATCGAGTCTTCGAAACATTGCAAAGTGCTTCACAGAATATACCGTGAAGTGAATTAACTTTAGTATATTTTGTAGACAAAACACGGCGGCCAATTTGCAAACAATCGTGGTTTGAGCGACTACATTTTTTGAGGGGGAATTTATTTTGTGTGGGTTCGCGGGACGTCGCGGTGCGCACATTGGCTGCCGCGTTTCACCCGCAAAATACACAGTCACTACACTTTTGTACCACCACACAATTATCCTGGGAAGCGCTTTGTGGCGACAATAAAGGCCCTGTGTCACATGCAAAGGGGGGGGTGTTATACCCACACCCGCCACCAGAGGGCATCTGTGACTCACTGCAGCCGTCTTGTGGTCAGAATCTCACTGCCTTCACCTCTGCTTTGAGCACAGAGATTGGACCAAAAATAATAATAATAATAATAATACTAATAATAATAATAATCCTGGCATTTGACACAGCGCCTTATCACGTTGTCGAGACGTCTCAAAGCGCTTCGGGGCGAAACTGGGCAGCTGTGCGCAATTGACTGCCACGTTTCGCCCACAGAAATACACGGTCACTACACTTCACAGTATATTCTTTGAAGCGCTTTGAGACGTCTCGAAGACGTGATCAGACGCCGGGTCAAATGCCAGGATTATTATAATTATTAATATTGCTGTTATTAATAACACCTTTCATGTCAGGAAGCCATCTCAAAGCTCCTCACGGGATGAGTGTAGTGACTGTATTGTGATCCACGGCAGCCAATTTGCGCACAGCGACGTCCTCGCAAGTAGCCGTGAAGCGAGCGAGTGGTTTTATCCGGGGGATTGTCGGCCACTCGTGGTGTAGCGGAGGGGACGAGGGTCAAACAGGAGCCAGTCGAGTGCAGGCAGTGCGTGTTTGTGGGATCGTCACTGGGCGCAATTGACTGCCCTGTTTCACCCACAAAACACACAGTCACTTCATTTTACAGTGTATCCTGTGAAGCGCTTTGAGACATCTAAGCTACGTGATGAGGCACCGGGTCAAATGCAAGAATTATCATTCTTATTATTATTATTTCTCAGCTTCAGGAGTTGATTTTCTTGACTAAGTCGCACTGTCAGCGCTGCTCCTAACCATAAGAAATGGTAAATCAGACGCCCTCAGAGTGTTCAGAGTTGCACTTTTAATGTAGCGTTTACTGTACACAGATTAGCGTAATCAGCGCAGAATAAAACAACACACACTCACACACAAAAACTTGCAACAACAACAACAACCTAAATGAAGAAGTACTCGAGTTTCTGTTAACGAGGGGTTAGGGTATAAGCCATAGCAATAGTCCTCTCCTCGGAGCTGAACTGGCCCCCAGGTGATATGATTGACAACTGGAGGTCAGAATCAAGCCCCCCCCCCCCCCTCTCTGTCGGTCTCTAGTCCCCGGTTCCTGAGCCGGGAGGGGCCGCAGGGTCCCAGGGCACTCACTGCTGATGGCGGCCCGGCCCGGCTCATCGGGAGGACCTGGAAGGGCCGACCAGTCACTGGGGGCAGAGAATCCTCCCCCTCAGCTCCTGTTAACCCCACAGCCAAAGCCCCAACTAACTAACGGGGAGGGGGGTCCTCGCTGGACAAGCAGCGGGAAAGCTCGGCCACACAGCGCTCGCTCTCTCTCTCTGAGCTGTGTGTGGGTTTAGCCGGTTAGACCCCAGCAGTTACCCCCCAACACACACTCTGGGCTCCCCCCAAAGCCTTGGCACTCGCCAACCTGCGCCTAATACTCTCCGGAATTAGGTAAGCAGAGGGCGTCCCTCCAGGGGGAGAGGGAGAGAGAGAGAGCGCATTCCATCCCAACGATCTCTCTCTGGGGTTTCCGGGTGTGGGGGCGATGTGGGGAATTCTCAGTCGGGTTTGGAGACTCTTAAGCAACGGTGACGGGTTTCGTGTGTGTCAGACACCCGACGGTCACGGTGACGGGTTTCTGTGTGTGTCGGACACCCGATCGGTCACGGTGACAGGTTTCCGTATGTGTCGGACACCCGACCGGTCACGGTGACGGGTTTCCGTGTGTGTCAGACACCCGACCGGTCACGGTGACGGGTTTCCGTGTGTGTCAGACGGTGAGTGACCAAAAAGAAAGCAATGGAACTGTTAGTACGAGTGAGTTTTGGATCTGATAAATCCATAACCGGAGCCCATAGAGTGAATGGGATGAAGTCCTTGAAAATACATGAGGTTTCCCTTATAAAGAAGCCGGGGAATGTTCTCACCTAATGGGTGAGAACCGTCACAGCGTGTGTGAATATGTGTCTGTGTGTGTCTGCGTTCTATGTGAGCGTGTGTCAGTGTGAGTGTGAGAGATTGTGTGTGAGTATAAGTGTGTCAGTGAGTGTGAGAGTGTGTGTGAGTGTGTGTCAGTGCTCAGGGAGCTGAATCTTCCTGGGAGTCTGCAAAACAGCAGCAAAAGAATTACACAATGAGACCTTCTCACACTACACACACACTCACGTGCACAATCACACTCTCCCTCACGCACACACTCTCCCTCTCACACACACTCTCCCTCCCTCACACACTCACACACTCTCCCTCTCACACACACTCTCCCTCCCTCACACACTCACACACTCTCCCTCTCACACACTCAAACTCATACTCACATTGTGTTCACAGGAGCACAATCAGCTTCACATCCCATCAACAGCTATTACGTGAGGGACACATGTATCGGGATTCACACACACAGCCTCACACACAACAACAACAACAACTATTTGGATTTATATAGCGCCCCCCACGCCGGACGGTGTCTCAGAGCTTTAAAGTAACGGATCCCGGGGCCGAACCAGGGGGAGGGGGAGGAGTCAGGGGAGGGGAGGAGCCAGTGGGAAGGGGAGGAGCCAGGGGAGGGGGAGGAGTCAGGGGGAGGGGAGGAGCCAGGGGAGGAGGAGCCAGGGGGGAGGAGCCAGGGGGTGGGGAGGAGCCAGGCTGAGGGGGGGGAGGGGGAGGGGGAGGGGTCGAGCCAGGGGGATGGGGAGAGGCCGGGGAGGGGGGAGGGGGTGGGGGGTGGGGAGGAAGATGACCAAATGTGCGGTCGAAGAGAAAGTCTTCAGCAGAGACCTGAAAATAGGAAGAGAGGGGGCGAGGCGAAGGGAGTGAGAAAGGGAGTTCCAGAGCCTCGGGGCGCAGTGGCTGAAGGCACGGCCGCCGAGGGTGGAGCAGAGGACTCGGGGGACAAGGAGGAGGCCAGACCCGGGGGAACGAAGGCAATGGGCACTGTTGTGAGGAGAGAGGTCGGGGGGTGCAGAGGAGTGGAGGGATTTGAAGACAAGGTGAGGATCTTGAAGTGGATCCTCTCTGGGACAGGCAGTCAGTGCAGTCGGGCAAAGACTGGAGTGATCGGGGAGCGGAGTTTGGTGCGGGTAAGAATGAGTTTTGGATGACTTGGATGTTATGGATGGTCGTGGAGGGGAGTCTGGCGAGGAGGGCCTTTGAAGAGTCCATCAGAGAGGTGACAAAGTCATGAACCGGGGTTTCAGGGGCTTTTAGAGTGAGGTATTGGCAGAGACGGGCGATGCGTCGGAGGTGGAAGAAGGCGGTGCTGGTGAGGGCCTGGATATGGGGGAGGAAGGGAGGGATAATTGGGGGTCGAGACACAAATGCTGAGCCGCGTTGACACACACACACACACACGGCCGGGCTGACTATTTGTTGCTGTGTCAGTGTGTTTTGTCTCTTACCTTTGCGCAAGTTACAGTTGAACCCACATTGTCTGATGCTGACGGAGAATGCCAGGCCGATGAGGAGCAGGACACCGACCACAGTGTAAAGGGTGTATGTCTGCCAACTCTCTGTCTGTGCTGCCACCAACCCAGAGTGACCCTCGTCCCCTGTAATCAACACTCATTAAATACCCCGTCAGTGCAGAGACTTCCCCTCCGGACCCTCCCCATCCGTAACACTAATGATAATCCTCGCGTTTGACCCGGCGCCTGATCACGTCGTCGAGGCGTCCCATGGGCTACACTGTAAAGTGTAGTGACTGTGTATTTTGTGGGTGAAACGCGGCAGCCCATTGTGCCCAGCGACGTCCCCACAAACAGTCGTGGATTGAGTGACCAAATTATTTATTAAAACATTTTTTTGAGGGACTATTCATTTTTTGGAAAGCGATCCACCAATCGACCAACAAGCGGTTCCTCCTCACTGCCGGTAACCAGAGGAGTGTCTGTGTGTGGGTCTCTGTGTGTGTGTCTGTGTGTGTGTGTGTGTCTGTGTGTGTGTGTGTGTCTGTGTGTGTGTGTGTGGGGGGGGGGGGGTTTGACCCTAACCCGCCCGGGAATCGAACATAAGTTCTCTTACTTCCCAATCGAGGGTTCTAACCGCTGAGCTACAGGACTCCACTATCAACAGGAACCCCTTACAACAACACAGCAACGTTCATATCAAATCACCCCTGAAGCCCCTCACTCACTCACTCACTCACTCACTCACTCACTCACTCACTCACTCACTCACTCACACACTCACTCACTCAGTGATTACACAGCTCGTGGTGCAGACACAGACTCTGAGAGACTCCACACATCTGGTCAACAGCCTCACCACGGAGTGTGGACGGACGCACAGCGCAGAGGAGCTTTACTGTGTCTCTAACCCTGACCCGGGAGTGTGGACGGACGGACAGTGTAGAGGGACAGAGGGTGTGAGGGAGTGTGACCTGTGGGCAGGTGAGTTGGGGTGTGTGTGTGTGAGGGAATATTACCTCACGCCCTCACCCCTCGCTACCCCTCCAACCTGCTGACCCCACACTCCCCCACCTGCTCACCCCACACTCCCCCACCTGCTCACCCCACACTCCCCCACCTGCTCACCCCACACTCCCCCACCTGCTCACCCCACACTCCCCCACCTGCTCACCCCACTCCCCCACCTGCTCACCCCACTCCCCCACCTGCTCACCCCACACTCCCCCACCTGCTCACCCCACTCCCCCACCTGCTCACCCCACACTCCCCCACCTGCTCACCCCACTCCCCCACATGCTCACCCCACACTCCCCCACCTGCTCACCCCACTCTCCCCCACCTGCTCACCCCACACTCCCCCACCTGCTCACCCCACACTCCCCCACCTGCTGTCTCCGGCCTCTTGTTTGTCCCTCGTCCCCTCCACTCCACCATCAGTGGCCGTGCCTTCAGGCACTGCGCCCCGAAACTCTGTCACTCTCTCCCTCAACCCCTCCGCCTCGCCCCCCCCCCCCCCACCACCCTCCCCACCTTCAAGTCCTGCCGAAAGACCTTCCTATTTGATGGTGCTTATGGTCACCTCTCCCCCACCCCCTGCTCCCCCGGCTCAGGGTCAGACACCTCTACTGTCCAGCGCTCCGGGACACTACCCCACGTGAAGGGACTGTGTTGTTGTTGTTGTTGTTGTTGTTACCTGCTGTCTGGCTGAGCTGGGGGCTGGGGGGGTGTGAGAGGGAATGCTGTTGGACGCTGAGCTCAGTGCCTGTTCCCCAGAGACGAACGATCGGGAGAGGCTCGAGGATTTCGACGAGACACCGATAAAGCCCATCATCGCCCAGCGTCACGTTGTGAATCTCTAACGCGCTGCTCCTCAAACTCAGGTCAGCATGGAGGGTCATCCGCCCCGGCAACCCCCCCTCCCCCCCGCTCCCCGGGACCACTCGGAGCACAGCCCCACCCCCCGGCAGGTCCCACTGGAACGCCACCACTTCCGGAACTTTCCCGGGTGTCACGAAGTTGCATTGTAACAACACGGAGCCTCCGGCACCAACCGTGAGCGACGGGGACTGAACAATTCGTCCATCCATCACCCCTCCTGCACAGAGACAGAGGTCAGCGTTAGACACAGTAAAGCTCCTCTACACTGTGCGTCCACACTCCCAGGTCAGGGTTACAGACACAGTAAAGCTCCTCTACGCTGTGAGTTCAAGATCCTCGTCCTCACCCTCAAGGCCATCCATGGCCTCGCCCCCTCCTACCTCTCTGACCTGCTGACTCCCTACCAACCTGCCCGCTCCCTCCGTCCAGCGGGCTCCGGCTGCTCCATGTCACCCACCCAACCCCCCCCCCCCACCATCGGTGACCGAGCTTTCACCCTCTCTGCCCCCACACTCTGGAACTCCATCCCACAGTCCCTTGGCCTCGGTTTCTCCCTTCCTCCCTTCTCTTCGACCGAGCCTTTGGTCTCCCTCCCACCTCTCTGCCTTCCCTCACCCCTACACCACCCCTCCCCGATGCTCGGGCCCCAACACCTGACTGTTCAGCTCTTTGGGACATCCTCCCGACGTGAAAGGCGCTCTATAAATGTAATTTTGTTGTTGTAAAGCAGCCACTGTGTGTCCACACTCCCAGGTCAGGGTTAGAGACAGACACAGACGGATACCGTATTGACATGTAGCGCTGTACGTACCATGGACTGTTGAGAAGCTGAGATGAATGAACAGTGAGATGAGCATTGCTCTGTGCCTCCGGGTTGAAGGAGGCGGCGGCTGAGACCGTGTTATGGGCAGACGTTTACGCTGTGAGGTGAGTCTCAGGTTCATCGCGGTGATGTCAGGCCCTGGGCTCCCTCAGGCTCTGTTCACCCTCCGCTCGGTGTCCCCTCACTGATCAGTTTCTCTCCCTCACAAACCAGCTCAGCACTTTCACTTCAATGCCACTTCCTCTCTCGCTCTCTCTCTGACTCTCTGTCTCCTCTCTCGCTCGGTTTGAACTGTTATCCTTCCTCATTTCCATCTCCAACTCCTGCTCCTGAAACTCTGCCGCTCTTTCTCCCAATCCCCCCGCCTCGCCTCCTTCCTCCCCCGTCTTCAGGTGGCGCCAACTAAACACACAGTCACTCCACTTCACAGTGTATCCTGTGAAGCGCTTTGAGAGGTCAAGGACTATTATGATGATGACAGTGTTTGGGATCACTTCTTTGTTGCAATGTCCACCAGTAAAACAATTTCACAATCCCAAACTGCCCGTCAGTGATCCAGAGAGCGACAGAGAGAGAGAGAGAGAGAGGAGACGTCTGGCCAAGCCGGACTACTTCCCCCCAGGCCTTCCTGACTGTTGGGGGAAAGAAGGGTCATGGCGGAGTCTGCTCGCCTAACAGGAGCCATACAGCTCTCAGCTCAGCTCGTACCAACACCCCCACAACAACAACAACAACAACACATTACATTTACATGGAGCCCCTTCATGTCAGGAGGACGTCCCAAGGCGCTGGACAGTCAGGGATTTGGACCCCAACTGGGGGTTGGGATCAGGAGGGGGTGGAGGGCAGGGAAGGTGGGGGTAGGAGTGGCTGAAGCTACGGTCGAAGAGGAGGGTCTTGAGATGGACTTGAAGGAGGCGAGGGAGGGGGAGAGGTGGAGGGAGTTCCAGAGGTTGGGCGCAGAGAAGCTGAAGGCCTGACCGCTGATGGTTGGGGGGAACCTGGAGCAGACCGGAGCCTCATGAGCAGAGGGAAAGGAGGGGTTGAAATGGTTTAAGATGGTCACAGAGGGAGGGAGGAGGGAGAATGTGGAGGGCTTTAAAGGTGAGGACAAGTGAGGAATGGGGAGCCAGTGAAGCTGGGAAGGTTGGGGGTGACCAGCTTCAGGATATACAGTGTGTGTTGGGGGGTAACTGTTGGGGTCTAACCGGCTAAACCCACACACAGCTCAGCCATCGAGAGAGAGAGAGAGCGCTGTGTGGCCGAGCTTTCCCGCTGCTTGTCCAGCGAGGACCCCCCTCCCCGTTAGTTAGTTGGGGCTTTGGCTGTGGGGGTAACAGGAGCTGAGGGGGAGGATTCCCTGACCCCCAGTGACTGGTCGGCCCTTCCAGGTCCTCCCGATGAGCCGGGCCGGGCCGGGCCGCCATCAGCAGTGGGTGCCCTGGGACCCTGCGGCCCCTCCCGGCTCAGGAACCGGGGACTAGAGAGCGGCACAGAGAGGGGAGATTGTGGGGGGGGGAAGGGGTTTCGATCCTGACCTCCCATTGCCAAACACGTCACTTTGGAGCCAGTTCAGCTCATGAGGATTCGCGGTTACACGGCTCACGTTTGGTGCCACGTGTAGAGTTACCTTCTGGCTCCATAATGGCCGTTCCCACATTTGTCACATTCCCTCAGGGACTTCCCCGTCTGTCCCCGACACACCGTCGCCCAATGGTTCTCGTTGGCTGCACAGACAGAAATGTAGGACCATCAGCCGAAGCGGCTGTAACACTGCACTGCACCCCACGCCTCCATACACTGCCCCGGGATACACTGCCCCGGGATACACTGCCCCGGGATACACTGCCCCGGGATATACACTGCCCCGGGATACACTGCCCCGGCTATACACTGCCCCGGGATACACTGCCCCGGGATACACTGCCCCGGGATATACACTGCCCCGGGATATACACTGCCCCGGGATACACTGCCCCGGCTATACACTGCCCCGGCTATACACTGCCCTGGGATACACTGCCCCGGGATATACACTGCCCTGGGATACACACTGCCCCGGGATATACACTGCCCCGGGATACACTGCCCTGGGATACACTGCCCCAGGATATACACTGCCCTGGGATACACTGCCCTGGGATACACTGCCCCGGGATACACACTGCCCCGGGATATACACTGCCCTGGGATGTACACTGCCCCAGCTATACACTGCCCCGGGATACACTGCCCCGGGATACACTGCCCCGGGATATACACTGCCCCGGGATACACTGCCCCGGGATATACACTGCCCCGGGATATACACTGCCCCGGGATACACTGCCCTGGGATACACTGCCCTGGGATATACACTGCCCTGGGATACACTGCCCCGGGATATACACTGCCCCGGGATACACTGCCCCAGCTATACACTGCCCCGGGATACACTGCCCCGGGATATACACTGCCCCGGGATACACTGCCCCGGGATATACACTGCCCCGGGATACACTGCCCCGGGATACACACTGCCCCGGGATACACACTGCCCCGGGATACACACTGCCCCGGGATACACACTGCCCCGGGATGTACACTGCCCCGGGATGTACACTGCCCCGGGATGTACACTGCCCCGGGATGTACACTGCCCCGGGATATACACTGCCCCGGGATATACACTGCCCCGGGATGTACACTGCCCCGGGATGTACACTGCCCTGGGATACACTGCCCCGGGATACACACTGCCCCGGGATACACACTGCCCCGGGATGTACACTGCCCTGGGATACACTGCCCCGGGATATACACTGCCCCGGGATACACTGCCCTGGGATACACTGCCCCGGGATACACACTGCCCCGGGATACACACTGCCCCGGGATACACACTGCCCCGGGATATACACTGCCCCGGGATACACACTGCCCCGGGATACACACTGCCCTGGGATATACACTGCCCCGGGACATACACTGCCCCGGGATACACACTGCCCCGGGATATACTGCCCCGGGATATACACTGCCCCGGGATACACACTGCCCCAGGATACACACTGCCCCGGGATATACACTGCCCCGGGATATACACTGGCCCGGGATACACACTGGCCCGGGATACACTGGCCCGGGATACACTGGCCCGGGATACACTGCCCCGGGATACACACTGCCCCGGGATACACTGCCCCGGGATATACACTGCCCCGGGATATACACTGCCCCGGGATATACACTGCCCCGGGATACACACTGCCCCGGGATACACTGCCCCGGGATACACACTGCCCCGGGATACACTGCCCCGGGATACACACTGCCCCGGGATATACACTGCCCCGGGATATACACTGCCCCGGGATACACACTGCCCCGGGATATACACTGCCCCGGGATACACACTGCCCCGGGATATACACTGCCCCGGGATATACACTGCCCCGGGATACACACTGCCCCGGGATACACACTGCCCCGGGATACACACTGCCCCGGGATATACAGCCCCGGGATACACACTGCCCCGGGATATACACTGCCCGGGGATATACACTGCCCCGGGATACACACTGCCCCGGGATACACACTGCCCCGGGATATACACTGCCCCGGGATATACACTGCCCCGGGATACACTGCCCCGGGATACACTGCCCCGGGATATACACTGCCCCGGGATATACACTGCCCCGGGATACACTGCCCCGGGATATACACTGCCCCGGGTACACACTGCCCCGGGATACACTGCCCCGGGATACACTGCCCCGGGATATACACTGCCCCGGGATACACACTGGCGATTGCCGGCCCTGAGCCGCTGCAATCCTGGGAATGGTCTGACATGTTCCTCCCAACTCCGAACACCGCCTTTCCCACTGTCTCCGTCTGTCACCAACACCACCGTGAGACCCGCCCACACGGCCGGACCCCGCCCACACGGCCAGGCCCCGCCCACACGCCCGGGCCCCGCCCACACGGCCAGACCCCGCCCACACGGCCAGTCCCCGCCCACATTGCTAGACCCCGCCCACACGGCCAGGCCCCGCCCACACGGCCAGGCCCCGCCCACGCTGCCAGACCCCGCCCACCTCGCAAGGCTCCGCCCACACACCCCACCCACAACCATTAGGCCCCTCCCACCAGTCTCCACACACAGCAGCAGATCAAGTCCACACCCACTAGAACCCGCCCACCCTCTGTGTGTGTGTGTGTGTGTGAGTGTGTGTTTGTGTCTGTATGTGTATGTGACTGCGTGTGTTTGTGTCTGTATGTGTATGTGACTGTGTGTTTGTGTCGATATGTTTGTGACTGCGTGTGTTTGTGTCTCTATGTGTTTGCGTGTGCGTGTGTTTGCGTGTGCGTGTGTTTGCGTGTGCGTGTGTTTGCGTGTGCGTGTGTTTATGTGTGGGTGCGTTTGTGTTTGTGTGTGGGTGTGTTTGCGTGTGCGTGTGTTTGCGTGTGCGTATGTTTGCGTGTGCGTGTGTTTGCGTGTGCGTGTGTTTGTGTCTCTATGTGTATGTGACTGCGTGTGTTTGTGTCTATATGCGTTTGTGACTGCGTGTGTTTGTGTCTGTGTTTGTGACTGCGTGTGTTTGCGTGTGCGTGTGTTTGCGTGTGCATGTGTTTATGTGTGCGTGCGTTTGTGTGTGGGTGTGTTTGCGTGTGCATGTGTTTGCGTGTGCGTGTGTTTGTGTGTGCGTGTGTTTGCGTGTGCGTGTGTTTGTGTGTGCGTGTGTTTGTGTCTGTATGTGTATGTGACTGCGTGTGTTTGTGTCTGTATGCGTTTGTGACTGCGTGTGTTTGTGTCTGTATGTGTTTGTGACTGCGTGTGTTTGCGTGTGCGTGTGTTTGCGTGTGCGTGTGTTTGCGTGTGCGTGTTTTTTTTTGTGGGGGTGTGTTTGCATGTGCGTGTGTTTGCGTGTGCGTGTGTTTTTTTGTGTGCATGTGTTTGCGTGTGCGTGTGTTTGCGTGTGCGTGTGTTTGCGTGTGCGTGTGTTTGCGTGTGCGGTCTTACCCAGTGCCACGACGCTCAACAACACGGCTTCTCGCAGCACAATGAGACCTCGGGGTCTGGAGAGAAACGTGAAGCGGTTTACAATCCACTGTGACAGTCACTCTCACAAACACAGGGACTGGACCCCCACCAGTGGAGCTGCCGTCATTCCCAGACCGACTCCCGATCCCACACGTCGGCCCCTGAGGTCTCCCGGACACTCTCCGGGAAAAGAGAAGGGAATTTCTCTCCATCTCTTCCCATGTCCTGGTCCACAAATCCCCCCACGATACGACCGTGTTCCTTCCCTCAGGTTCATGTCGCGGCTCTTTGCTGTGTTTTGGCCATTGGCCGCCGTGTTTGAGTGTGTCAGTCCTTACACACTCAATCCTCACACTCAATCCTCACACACTCAATCCTCACACCCTCAATCCTCACCCACTCAATCCTCACACTCAATCCTCACACTCAATCCTCACACACTCAATCCTCACACCCTCAATCCTCACACTCAATCCTCACACTCAATCCTCACCCTCAATCCTCACCCACTCAATCCTCACACTCAATCCTCACACTCAATCCTCACACACTCAATCCTCACACCCTCAATCCTCACACTCAATCCTCACACTTAGGGTTAATTACAATTATATTATACCCTTGTGGTGAACTGTCATTACCTCAAGATTGTACAACATAATCTATGTTGTGACCCTGACAGATGGACAGATACTGAGAGAGGAAGATGGGCTTAATTGCCCTTCGGGGGGAGGTAAGTGAGGTCTCTGGATCTCCCACGTGTAGGTGGGATGCACAAAATTGTTGTTTTGGAGGCTCTTAAGCAACGGTGATGGGTTTCCGCGTGTGTCAGACACCCGGCCAAACACCTCACTTTTATTTTTGTTTGTTTAAAAAATCTCTACAAGTTTGCAGATGATTCTAAGCTGGAAAAGCAGTAAACAGTGAGGAGGATAGTAACAGACTGCAAATGGACATAGACAGACTGGGAAAATGGGCAAATGGGCAGACAGGTGGCAGATGGAGTTTAATGTGGAGAAATACAAAGTGGTGCATTTGGGAGGAAGAATGAGGAGAGGGAATATAAGCTGATGGTACAATCTTAAAGGGGGAGAAGGAACAGAGAGACCAAGACACCAATAAGGTTGGACAGACTCCAGGTAAGTGTTAAAACTGATTTATTCTATAATAGAGAAACGGATGGAGTTGGACAGTTGGGTTGAGTTGAGTTGGTTTGGGGTTGAGTTGAGTTGGTTTGGGGTTGAGTTGAGTTGGTTTGGGGTTGAGTTGAGTTGGTTTGGGGTTGAGTTGAGTTGGTTTAGAGTTGAGTTGAGTTGGTTTGGGGTTGAGTTGGTTTGGGGTTGAGTTGAGTTGGTTTGGGATTGAGTTGAGTTGGTTTGGGGCTGAGGTTGGGTGGGTTGGATTGGGTGAGGTGGTCCTGATCAGTCGATGTGATCTGGTGGCTCATCCCAGTTTGGGTTATCCCCTCGTGGCTTGGGACCACCCGACTTCTTGGCCATGATAATCTGGTCCACACTGAGGATGGTGACCGCTGCGTTGGTAGCCAACTTGATGCCCCAGAACTTGACCAGGTAGGGGTCGAAGATGCCTGCTTCAGCTGCGTCCAATACTCCACCTCCCCCCTCCACCTCTCTCCCATCCAGGTCGAAGCCCACATTTCTGCCCCCTTCCTGGTGAATGGCACACAGTCTGGCCAATATGTGGCCCTCCCGCTCTCCGCTGTTCTGTACCAAAGCCTCGACGAGCGACTCAAATGCTTTGGCGTATGCCTTGATTGCGTATTGGTCCAGACCGGGGCAGGTGGAGCCGTGGTCGGCTATCTTGACAGCCAACTCCATCTCCGTGGCCCCGGCGCCCGGCAGGAGCCTGCCGTCCTGGCTCAGAGCCCGGTAGGCACTCAACCCGTCGGCCACGGCCTGCTCAACATTGTCCTGGAGCCGTTCGGTGGAGCCACGGAGAACAATGGTGGCCACGGCAGACAGGCCACGTTCCTGTTCGAACACGACCACCTGCGTGTCGCCCATCTCCTGGGTGTACACGCGCTTGCAGTGACCTGTCTCGCCGGGCAAAGGCGTGGCCAGTTTCATGAGCGGAGCAGTGCCAACCGCCTTGCCCAACCGCCGGAGATCGTGCCTGGACTGGAGCCTCATCACCATCAGACGGTACTTATCAGCGTAGTGCAGAGCCATGTCTCCTATCTTGCCCCCGACCACCACAACATTGACCCCTGAGCCAGCCAGCTCCCTCACCTGGGTCTCCATCAACATCTCCTCCCCCTGACTGTAGCTCAACATCTCCCTGGCGTTCTTCAGCAGAACCGTGCCCTTTGTCTCCGGTTGGGCCAGGTCAAAGGGGCATTGATAGATGACAATCCTGGCGTCTTGAACTGCATTGACCAACCCCTCGGTTTCCCTCTTGAAGGCCATCCCTTCCAGAACCAACGAGTCCTGAATGCCGGCCCCCAGGATCTTGCACACTCTGACTTGGTCGGTGTGGAAACTCCCTGCGGACTGGCTCATGACAGACACACAGCTCTGGGCCACCAGCCTGGAGAGGAGGTCCTGGTAGCCGTGCAGTTGCTGCCAATGGGCGTGCGGAGCACGGAAGCCACCTCCTGAAGGTCTCTGATGTCCTTGAGCGAGGAGCAGGTCAGGTTCTCCAGGACATCCAGGGCTTTCTTGCAGCCCTTCCTGTAACCCTTCACCACCTCAGGCACAGAGAGGCCCATGCGGAGGAGGCCACCAGCGTTCTCTAGCAACGACCCGGCCAGGATCAGGACAAAGTTCCTCCCGTCCCCAACCTCTTCCTCCTGCATCTTGACGGCCTGGAGGAGCATGCTGGCTGCAGGGTGTTCGATCTGGAACTCTTGGAGGACGGTGGCCGTATCGGCTGTGACCAGGATCTTCTCCAGGTGGTTGATCACCAGCTTGTTCAGGCCGCTGGGACCGTAGATGGCCTTGAGCGAGCGAGAGAGCTCCTTGCAAGCCTCAATATTCCTGTAGACCACCTCCTCCTGCCCGCTGTAGTAACGGCTGCCGCTGGTCAGCATCTGGAGGTAACCAGGGGCTTTGGGGACGTGGGCAGCCATCACCAGCGAGTTCCTGTAACCCTTCCCGGTCAAGGGAAGGCGGTTTGAGTGTGAAGTTTAAACGTACGCACTCTCTCTGTGACCTCAACGCCTTCATTGTGCAGTCAGTCACATTCCAACCCCTTCCTTCTCTCTCTCCCCAACCCCCAACACTCCCCCCACACACACACTCTCTCTCTCTCTCTCTCTCTCTCTCCCCCTCTTCCCTCCTATTCCTCTTTTTATCAGATTAGATCCTTTTCTTTCAGGAAATAACATGATGGGATGTAGAGTGCGGGGAGTTTGGGACATGTGAGCCAGCGACCGACGGGAATGTGGGAGGCAAGTTAGGTGGACCTCGGTCTTTTTCTTTGCCGAGCAATTGCTATGTTCTTATTCCCCTCTCCTCGTCCCCCTCTCTCTATTTCTCTCACTGCCCCTCTATCCCTTTCTCTCTCTCTCTCTCTCCTCTTTTTGTCTCTCTCTCTGTCTCTCCTCTTTTTGTCTCTCTCTCTCCTCTTTTTGTCTCTCTCTCTCTCTCTCTCCTCTCCCGTTTGTTCTCATCCTCTCCTCTGAGTCCTCTCCCAGTATCTCCTCTCTCTCTTCCCCTCTCTCCTCGCTTTCTCTCGTCCTCACCTCTCCTCCCCCTCTCTCTCTCCCCCCCATCTCACTCTCTCTCTCTCTTCGCCTCCCTCCTCCTCTCTCTCTTCCTCTTTCCTTCTTTCTCTTTCTCTTGCCACTGTGTGTGTGTCTCTCTCTTTCTATCCATCTGAATTGTACTGTAACCTCAGGTAAGTTTCCTTGTTCCTCTGTAAGTAGGACTTCTTGTAAGTAGAAGTTGTTCGTCGATTGGCAGATCGCTTTTCCGGGGGTAATAAACCCTTCAAAAAAAAATTTAAAAAGGACATTTGGTCACTCAATCCACGACTGATTATGGGACAATTGACTCCCACTTTTCGCCCGTAAAATATACAGTCACTACACTTTACAGTATAGTCTGTGAAGCGCTTTGAGACTTCTCGAAGACTTGATAAGGTGCTGTATCAAGTGCAAGGATTATTATTGTTAGTTAGTAGTAATATTATTATGTATTATTATGAGTGTTATCATTGCTGTTATGATTAATTATTATTAATTATTGTTAATTATTGTTCATTATTATGCCGCAGGTGTGCGATTACCAGGAGAAAGGCAACAAGACTCTGTGTTGCCGTGTTTTGGGGGAGAGCGAGGGCAAGAGATAGCCTGCAGCTTCCTGAGATCAAGTCCACATGCAACAAAACCCTGCAGCTCCTGCTCGAAATCCTCGACGTCACCAACACAACCTGTCATGATGACTACACCAGGTCCACTCAGAGACCAACACACACCAAAAGTGAGACCTGTCACTCTCTTCCCAGTCTTGACCCCGTCATGGACCTTCCTCTTCGACCTCGCCCTGTTTCTCCCACCCCCGCCCTCCACCCCTCCTCCTGATCCCAACCCCCGGCTCGGGTCCAAATCCCTGCCCGGGGGACATTCTCCCGACGTGAAAGACGCTGTGTAAAGGCGGACACAGTTGCTGTTGTCGTTGCTGTCAATAATTCTTTCATTTGATACAGTGCCTCATCACACATTGAGTCGTCCCAAAACGATTCACAGAATTCACTGTAATCCCCAAACGCAGCAGCCAATTGCTGGATTGAGTGAAACTTGCCTAAGGTTTTGCTCCAACCTGACCCGGGTCCTCTGGCTTGCGAGGCTAGGGGTCTAACCCCCGAGCTACAGGGGCTGTGGGGTGCGAAGCGAGGGGTCTAACCCCTGAGCTACAGGGGCTGTGGGGTGCGAGGCGAGGGGTCTAACCCCTGAGCTACAGGGGCTGTGGGGTGGGGGGCGAGGGTCTAACCCCTGAGCTACAGGGGCTGTGGGGTGGGGGCGAGGGGTCTAACCCCTGAACTACAGGGGCTGTGGGGTGGGGGGCGAGGGGTCTAACCCCTGAGCTACAGGGGCTGTGGGGTGCGAGGCGAGGGGTCTAACCCCTGAGCTACAGGGACTCCACTCTGATGCTCTATCTCCTCAGGTCCTGGTCAAACATTAGGTTACCTGGAAATGATGACGCAGAAGCTGATCACAGCTTCATTTGAAACGGTGACCAAAAGCAGCAGCAGGGGATGGATTCCTGGATGTGTATCAGCACCTTTCAGCCCTCACCTCACAGCAAACCAGAATCCACAGCCTTTTGGGGGAGAGAATTCCCGATTCAACACTCCCAGGTCAGGGTTAGAGACACAGTAACACACTCCCAGTCACTACACTGTGCGTCCGTCCACACTCCCAGGTCAGGGTTAGAGACACAGTAAAGAGACCGAATAAACTGAATAAAAAATATATTTGACAATAATTTAACACATAATTAGAATTTTAAATTAAAGATTAGAGTTGACTGGTTGAACGAAGGCAAAAACAGTTCTGGGGAATGGGGTAAGAGAAGAGAGCTTCAGTGGGGGGAGCGTTCCCAGCACAGACACAACGGGTAGAGAGAGAGAGCGAGAGAAGGGAATGGGGTTAGCAAGAGAGTGAGAAAGAGAGAGAGAGAGGGGGGGATGGGATTAGAAAGAGAGAGAGAGAGGGGAGGAAATGTGGTTAGAGAAAGAGAGAGAGAGGGGGAATGGGGTTAGAAAGCAAGAGAGAGGGGAATGGGGTTAGAGAGAGAGAGGGGGGGAATGGGGTTAGAGAGAGAGGAGAATGGGCTTAGAGAGGGAGAGAGAGGGGAATGGGGTTAGAGAGAGAGAGGGGAATGGGCTTAGAGAGGAAGGGGGGAATGAGGTTAGAGAGCGAGAGAGGGGAATGGGGTTAGAGAGAGAAGGGGGAATGCGGTTAGAGAGAGAGAGAGGGTGGAATGGGGTTAGAGCGAGAGGGGGAATGGGGTTAAAGAGAGAGAGGGGGGGAATGGGCTTAGAGAGGAAGGGGGGAATGGGGTTGGAGAGAGAGAGGGGAATGGGGTTAAAGAGAGAGAGGGGGGAATGCGGTTAGAGAGAGAGAGGGTGGAATGGGGTTGGAGCGAGAGAGGGGAATGGGGTTAAAGAGAGAGGGGGGGATGGGGTTAGAGAGAGAGGGGGGAATGGGGTTAGAGAGAGGGGGGGATGGGGTTAGAGAGAGAGGGGTGGATGGGGTTAGAGAGAGAGGATGGAGAGAGAGAGAGGAGGAAATGGGGTTAAAGAGAGGGGGGAATGGGGTTAGAGAGAGGAGGGGGATGGGGTTAGAGAGAGGGGAATGGGGTTAGAGAGAGAGGGGAATGGGGTTAGAGAGAGAGAGAGGGGGGAATGGGGTTAGAGAGAGAGAGGGGGGAATGGGGTTAGAGAGAGAGAGAGGGTGGAATGGGGTTAGAGCGAGAGAGGGGGGAATGGGGTTAGAGAGAGAGGGGGGGAATGGGGTTAGAGAGAGGGGGGATGGGTTAGAGAGAGGGGGGATGGGGTTAGAGAGGGGGAATGGGGTTAGAGAGAGGGGGGATGGGGTTAGAGAGAGGGGGGATGGGGTTAGAGGGGGGGATGGGGAGAGGGGGGTGGGGTTAGAGAGAGGGGGGATGGGGTTAGAGAGAGGGGGGATGGGGTTAGAGGGGGGGGGCAGATATCAGCTGGTGAGCTCCATCATATCTCGAAGTTCTGCCGCCTTCATTTCCTTTTTCTGAGACCTCGCACTTTGCCTATAACTGGGATTGGGAGGAGATAAGGGAAGAGAGAGAGGGAGAGAGAGAGTGAGGGGGAGAGTGAGACATTGACCTATACACTCTCTCTCACTCTCACTCTCTCTCTCAGACACTCTCTCTCCTTCTCGCCCACTATCTCTCACACACTCTCTCATATTTGTTCTCTCGGTCCTCTTTCACTCACACTCTCCGCCATTCTCATTCGCGCTCTCTCACACTCTCCCTCTGACACACACACACACTCTCCCCCTCTCACACGCACTCCGTCTCTCACTCTCTCGTACTCACTTTTTCTCTCACGCTCTCTCTCTCTGACACACACACACACACTCTACCTCACGCTCTCTCTCTCTCTCTCTCTCTATCTCTCGCTCTCTAACCTGATGACTCCTATGATTATCACTGCACTAGATCCCGCCAATGCTATGACCAGTATAGCCACAAGTCGGGGGGTACTGGGCCGTTTTGGGGGGGAAGGAGTCGATGACCGCCCTAGATTTTCGTCCGGTACCAATGGGGGGTGAGTTCTTCCTGTCAGAGCCTCCGATGGGGAGCCTTCCTCAACTGGGGAGAGAGAGGAGAGAGCGTCTGAGAGAGTGTGTGAGAGAGCGAGAGTGTGAGAGGATGTGTGAGAGAGAGAGAGAGTGAGAGAGAATGTGAGAGTGTGTGTGAGAGAGTGAGAGAGAGTGTGTGAGAGTGTGTGTAGTGTGAGAGTGAGGGTGTATGAGAGTGTGAGTGTGTGTGAGTGTGTGAGAGTGTGTGTGAGAGTGAGAGAGTGTGTGTGTGAGAGTGAGAAAGTGTGAGAGTGTGTGTGAGTGTGTGAGAGTGTGAGAAAGAGTGTGAGAGAGTGTGAGAGTGTGTGTGAGTATGTGAGTGTGTGTGAGAGTGTGTGTGGGTGAGAATGTGTGTGGGTGAGAGTATGTGAGTGAGAGATGTGAGTGAGAGAATGTGAGAGAGAATGTGTGTGAGAATGTGTGAGTGAGTGTGAGAGCGAGAGGGTGAGAGAGTGAGAGAGAGTGTGAGAGAGAGAGTGTGAGAGTGTGTGTGAGAATGTGTGAGTGAGTGAGAGTGAGTGTGAGAGCGAGTGTGAGAGAGTGTGTGAGAGAGTGAGAGAAAGTGTGAGAGAGAGTGAGAGTGTGAGAGAGTGTGTGTGAGAATGTGTGAGAGAGTGAGAGTGAGAGTGAGTGTGAGAGTGAGTGTGAGAGAGTGTGTGTGAGAGAGTGAGAGTGAGTGTGAGAGTGAGAGTGTGAGAGAGAGTGTGAGAGTGTGTGTGAGAATGTGTGAGAGAGTGAGAGTGAGTGTGAGAGTGTGAGAGAGAGTGTGAGAGTGTGAGAGAGAGTGTGAGAGAGAGAATGTGTGAGAGAGTGAGAGAGAGTGTGAGGGAGAGTATGTGTGAGAATGTGTGAGAGAGTGAGAGTGAGTGTGAGAGAGAGTGTGTGAGAGAGAGTGTGAGAGACAGTGTGAGAGAGAGTGTGTGTGAGAATGTGTGAGAGAGTGGGAGTGAGTGTGAGAGAGAGTGTGAGAGAGTGAGAGAGTGAGAAAGCGTGTGAGAGAGAGTGTGTGTGAGAATGTGTGAGAGAGCGAGAGTGTGAGAGTGAGAGTGTGTGAGAGAGAGTGTGAGAGAGAGAGAGAGAGAGTGAGTGAGAGAGTGTGTGTGAGAATGTGTGAGAGTGTGAGAGAGTGTGAGAGAGTGAGAGAGTGAGAGTGTGAGAATGTACGAGAGTGAGAGTGAGTGTGAGAGTGAGAGTGTGAGTGTGTGAGTGTGAGAGAGCGCGTGAGAGAGAGTGTGTGTGAGAATGTGTGAGAGAGCGAGAG
>NW_024704782.1:379147-388712 GCF_018977255.1 Callorhinchus milii | reverse complement strand
CGAGAGACCTTATTCTACAGTGTATTCCAGGCTTGAGAAGGAGAATGTAATGGCGACAGACCCCGTTGGCTCCTGGAGGCGGGATAAGCAAAATAATAATATTAATAATAATAATAATAATCCTTTGCATTGGATTACAGTGCCTTATCCTGGCTTCTAGACGTCTCAAAGCGCCTCACGGAAGTCACTGTAAAATGTGGTGCCAGTTCAGCTCCAACTTGGACTATATTGCCACTGAACTTCGATCCTCAGACATCGTACTCACACTCTTGTTGTTCTGTAGCTCAGTGGTTAGACCATTCGCCTCACAAGCGAAGAGACCTGGCAGGGCGAGATGCTGGGCAAGTTTCCTTACCCCCCCCCACCCCCGCGCCTGGTTACCCAGTGAGTAGGAACCTGGTTATTTGTCGGTTGGCGGATGGCTTTTTGTGGGGACATTGCTGTGCGCGATTGACTGCCGCGTTTCGTCCACAAAATATACAGTCATTTCACTTTGTAGCGTAGCCGGGGAAAGCGCTTCGAGACGTCTCGAAGACGTGACGAGGCGCTGTAACAAACGCCAGGATTATTATTATTATTTTGGCATAGTGAGCGACGAGACCTCGCTCTCTGTCAGTTTCCCCCTTGGCAAGGTCCATCCCATTCGTGGAGTACTTGTGTTTCCGACTCTTAGATCCTACGTTAATGCTCCCCATATTAAACTCCATCTGCCATCTATCGGCCCAGGCGACATTCCTACGGCTTCTCTCACACTCTCTTACTCCTTCGCCCGTGCAATCGGTTCCTCCTGCACTCAGTTCCATCCCTCGGATAATTAATTAAATTAAATAGCTGAAAATAATACTAATTTGGTCACTCAATCCACAGCTACGTGTGGGACGCTGTTGGGCGCAATTGGCTGCCGCTTTTCGTCCACAACGTACACAGGCAATTCACTCTGGAGTATATCCTGGGAAGCGCTGTGAGACGTCTCAAAGACACCCTTCAAACACGAGGATTATTATCATTACCAGATGTCAAAGAGAGACAGACAAGAGAGACAGACAAGAGAGACAGACAAGGCCGTCCAGCAATAAATAATCACTTTATTCAGTTTAGTTCAAAAAACAAATAACTTTTCTCAACACAAAACACAGTCCTCGCATTTTTAACCACTTGAAGACATTTGGGCGTCACACAGCAATAGATCAAATACATCATATTACGTACAATTCACAGAGCCTACAGTACGGAAACTGGACTCACAGCCCAACCAGTCCGTACAAGGGTTTCTATTCCACATCAGTCTTCCCCAACTCCTTACTCCCTCCCATACCCTTCTCTTCGTTTTTCCCACAAAATATAGTGAAGTCACTTTACAGTATAGTCTGTGACGCGCTTTGAGACATCTCGAAGACGTGATAAGGCGTCAATATCAAACACAAGGCTTATTATTATTATTCTCTCTTACGAAGGTCTAGTTTCCTCTTGGAAGCACCTACACTGACTTGCTTCAGGCAGCGAGATCCACCACCTCCTCACCCTCTGCACGAAGTAGTTCTTCCTAAATTCTCTATCGGAATCCCCGAGTTCTCCGTCTTCTACCTGTGTCGAGGCTCTGACGATACATCGATACATATCACCGTGCGACGAGCTCCACTGCCGTCGCTCGCTTACTCCCGGAGTTTGATGAGCCCGCGGAGCCGGCCCCAAGGCAGAGCGAGGACGGTCTTGATCTCGGCTCGGAAGCGCGCCTGGGTCACGGCGTAGACACACGTGTTGGTGCAGCAGTTGAGGAGCAGAAGCATGTAGCCGGTCTCTCTGGCGATGTACAGTGGGTCGCTGGGCCCGGAGTGGGAGCGGGAGCCCGTGGCCCTCCAGTACAGGAAATACATCACGTAACTTGACCACAACAGGATGAAGGTGCCAGATATCCCGAAAAGCACCACGATCGACCTCCTGCGGTTCTCCAGCTCCGGGTCAACTCCGCACCGCTCTCCCAGCTTGCCCGCCCTCAGCGCCCGGCGCACCCGACTGCTCCGCACAATGTGCCTGACCGTCAGAGCGTTGAGGAGGAGAACGAGCACAAACGGCAGCAACGGAGTCAAAATGCGCTGGAGCCAGGAAAAGGCAGTCCAGGCCAGAGACGTGTAGTAACTGGGCTTCGTTCTACAGAACCAGGGCACCCGGTTAACCGTGAAGGAGGGCTCGTATTTGAAGCAGCGAGGGATGTTTTGTAGAGTGAGGAACAGGCAGACGATGGCTATGACCACAGCTGCGGTCTGCTCCGTGCAGCAAACGACTTTGAGCCTCTGGTAGCAGATGGCCACAGTGCGGTCCAAGGTGAAGGCGACGGTGAGCCAGACCGAGCTGTGCCGGGTCGAGTAGAGCACGTAGGCTCTGAGCTTGCAGACGGGTGTCAGGCTCAGGAAAGTGGCCGGGAAATAGAGGCCAGCGATGCGGTAAAGGATGACATCCGTGAAGACAACCAGGAGGTCGGCAACTGCCATGGACAGCAGGTAGCGAGTGACTGACCTCGAGAGACCACACTCCCCCCGGATCAAGATCACGATAGTCAGAGAGTTCACTGGAGGGAGAGAGACAGAGAGAGAGAGAGAGAGAGATAATAATATGATAATAATCCTGGCCTCTTGGTGTCTGAGCCAGACTGAGAGACGAGCCTGTGCCCGGCACATGGAGACCCCTGGCTGGTGATGCCCCCTGACTTGGAAGAAAGATGTTGTCACCCGCGTCAAGTCCTGGAGCTCAGTGGTTCGAGCTCTCGCCTCGCAAGCGAAAGGACCCGGGTTCGATTCCCGGGCGGGTCAGGGCGAAACTTAGCGGTAAGTAGGAAGGCGGTTGTTAGTCGATTGGAGGATCGCTTTTCCGGGGGTAATAATCCCTTCAAAATAAATAAAAATAATTTGGTCACTCAATCAGCTTGTGGGGACGTCGCTGGGCGCAATTGTCTGCCGCGTTTCGCCCACAAAGCACGCCATCAATTCACTTTACAGCATATCCTGTGAAGCGCTTTGAGACATCTCGAAGGTGTGATAAGGCGCCGGGTCAAATGCGAGGATTATTATTATTATTTATCCATTAGGAATAGGAAGTTCTGAGAGCCGAGCAGAGACGAAGCAGTAACGGTGGGAATCTTACTCACAGGGAACCCCAGTCACTGCCAGGAGAGGGTAGTAAATGGATTGAAACTGAGCCATCCTGTGCGACTGAGCCATGGCAGAGAGGAGCCGAGGGTGAAAGGAGACACCAAGAATCAAGACGTCCTCATTTATCTCCCTGACAAAGCCCCGGGGAGATCTTGTCCCAGGCCCATGTTACACACACCTACATTAACAAACAGTTACACAACACCTTGTACCTCATACCCAGGGGAATCGGAGGTCTCAGCCTGGCTCAGTCTCTCACACTCGCTTCCGAGTCAACATGTTGTAATTAGCAGCTCAGGGAATAGACAGCATATGTTTTGTCCCCAAAATACCAAGTCTCTACAATTTACAGTGTGTCCTGTGAAGCGCTTTGAGACGTCTCGAAGACGTGATAAGGTGTTGTATCAAATGTAAGGATTATTATTAACATGGCAGCAAATCATCGCCCGGATCCCGGCCTTCTGGTTAAATATGTGAAGGTTTTATGAGGACCCTCATGATTTGGGGCCCGTATTTTAATCCAAAACCCCCTTTTCGAGGGGCCAGTCAGCCACGAGGTCAGGTTAGAGCAGTCGATCAAACCGCGGAGACCGTGTGATACAGAGAGAGGCCGTTCTGACCATTGTCCACTGTGAGGTGACGTTGATAGATTGTTGGTAGGTCAGGGGTTTGAGGGATATGGGGCAAAACGATCTAAATAAATGGCAGAACAGGCTCGAAGGGCTGAATGGCCTCCTCCTGTTCCTACGTTTCACGTTTGCTCCTCTCAGATGCCCTCCATCCTAATCTCAATCCACGACTGTTTGTGGGGCGCTGATCTGTGCAATTGGCTGCTGCGTTTCACCCACCTCAAGAGTGTGAGGATAGATATTTGTTAGGTCAGGGTGACTGTGACCTGGTAACCCCTTATCAACCGCCTGCTCCCTCCGCTCTGTGGGCTCCACGTCCTACCATCCCTCGCCTGCTTCAAGGTCCATCTCAAGTCCCTCCTCTGCTTCCACCTCCGACGCATCGCCCGTCTCTGCCAATACCTCACTCTAAAAGCCCCTGAAACCCTGGTTCATGACTTTGTCACCTCTCGGATGGACTCTTCAAAGGCCCTCCTCGCCAGACTCCCCTCCACGACCATCCATAACATCCAAGTCATCCAAAACTCATTCTTACCCGCACCAAACTCCGCTCCCCGATCACTCCAGTCTTTGCCCGACTGCACTGACTGCCTGTCCCAGAGAGGATCCACTTCAAGATCCTCACCTTGTCTTCAAATCCCTCCACTCCTCTGCACCCCCCGACCTCTCTCCTCACAACAGTGCCCATTGCCTTCGTTCCCCGGGTCTGGCCTCCTCCTTGTCCCCCGAGTCCTCTGCTCCACCCTCGGCGGCCGTGCCTTCAGCCACTGCGCCCCGAGGCTCTGGAACTCCCTTTCTCACTCCCTTCGCCTCTCCCCCTCTCTTCCTATTTTCAGGTCTCTGCTGAAGACTTTCTCTTCGATCGCACCTTTGGTCATATTCCTCCCCATCCCCCACCCCCTCCCCCCTCCTCTTGGCTCCTCCCCTCCCCTGGCTCCTCCCCCCCCTGGCTCCCCCCCTCCCCTGGCTCCTTCCCTCCCGTGGCTCCTCCCCTTCCCTGGCCCCTCCCCTCCCCTGGCTCCTCCCCTCCCTGGCTCCTCCCCCTCGCCTGGCTCCTCCCCTCCCCTGGCTCCTCCTCTCCCCTGGCTCCTCCCCTCCCCTGGCTCCTCCCCTCCCCTGGCTCCTCCCCTCTCCTGGCTCCTCCCCCTCCCCCTGTCTCGGCCCCGGGATCCGTTACTGTGAAGCTCTGAGACGCCGTCCGGCGCGGAGGGCGCTATATACATCCAAGTTGTTGTTGTTGTCCTGGTGTGAAAGACCCCGTGTAAATGTAATTTTGTATTATATTGAGGTGTACGGGGTATGGGATATAATTGGACTTGAGGTACAGATCAGCCATGATCTTATAGAATGGCAAACAGGCTCGAGGGGCTGAATGGCCTCCTCCTGTTCCTATGTTTCTATTAACATACAGTCAATTCACTTGGCAGTTTACCCTGTGAGGAGCTTTGATACGTCTCGAAGAGATTACAAGGTGTCGGGATTATTATTATTTATTATTGATAAGGCACTATATCAAATGCAAGGATTATTATTATTATTATTATTATTATTTGCCTGGCCCTGTTCTATCTCATTCCACCCACTGTGTGGCTCCGTGGCTTAGTTGGTTAAAGCGCCTGTCTAGTAAACAGGAGATCCTGGGTTCGAATCCCAGCGGGGCCTGACCAGGAATTTTTAAATCTCCTGAAAAGAAAAGGCTGTATTATTGGGAAGGAAATACTGTTGAAACTGCCGGGATATTTCTCTCAGTTTCTCTCAGCCATTCGTTTCTCAAACGACCCTCTCAATCGACCTTGCAATTTTATCAACCAGGGAAACAGCTTCCCTCCAGGTGGATAGATTGCGGTTATCTTGCTTCGAACAAACAAGGTTAACTGGTTGATGTTATTGAAGCGCGTGAAATAATTACAACGACAACTTGTAACGTGTATGGATCCCTCACCCAGGGAAGCGTCCAAGAGCGCTTGACAGTGGTGGAGCAGAGCTTGGCCATTGATATCACTATCTTGCCATTGATATCACTATCTGGGCCAAGCTTGCCCTCTGCTTGCCCAGCTATGACCACCGGGCCCGTTAGAGCTTCGGTTTGCAGGGTTAACAGTGAAAAGATTCCCTGTCCCCAGTTCTGGCTCATCAGCAGAACCTGGAATGGCAGACCAGTCACTGGGGGCAAGGAGTCATCCCGCTCCTTATCACATTGTTGAGAGCTTAATAATAATAATAATCCCTTCATGTGATACAGCGCATCGCATCTTTGAGATGTCTCAAAGTGCTTTACTGAACACACTGAATAGAAGTGTCGTGACTGTGTATTTTGTGGGCAATACGAGGCAGCCAATTGTGCCCCGGCAGTGTCCCCCACAAACAATTTCCGTGTAAAATTCGGTATTGCATTTTTTTTAAATGTAAAAAGGTTTAAAAAATATTAAATAACGACAGTGAATAATCAACACTGATAGGAACCATCACAAGTCCATGTTCACCGCTTTTATTTGCTCGAATTATATAACCACGGTCAATGTACAAATCCCACCCCCCAACGCCCCACACAATGGTGAAGTAACCCACGTGATAGTCAAGCATTGGGATTGGCGTCATAGACTGAGCGATTGGGAATACGCCTTATGGATGTGGCAGAAGATGGCGGAGAGAGGGGGAGTGGGTGGAGGGTGGGATGTGTGGGGGAAAGAGAGATATAGAGACGTCTCAGTTTTGCTGGGGGTAGATATCTGAGGGACTAACAATAACAGTGCCTTTGGTCTCATACTTCATAGTGTTCCAGTCAATCACGTTGCCTCTGGGATTGATGGATTTCCTGCTGCGTTGCCTGATCTCACTGGGAACCAGGATGTAATCCCACAGATGGATGTCAGTCATCTCCCCAATAAAGCACTCTTTCTTCTGGAACCCCCCCTGTACGTTGTCCTGATCTTGGCCCAATATGATGACTCCGCCCGCCTCCAGCGTGCGACCGGTCTGGTACTTCTTACGGACGCTGCGAGTGCCGTTGACCCACAGGGCGGTCATCCCGGTCTTCGACTCCCAGGTGACGCACAGGGGTGTCCATCCCACCTGAGCCATGGAGGCGTCAAAGAGCACGGGAGGTCCCGAAAGGTGGAGGCTGAACTTGCCGTTGGTCTCCCTGCCCAGGAGCAGCTCGTTGTTGTGGTTCTGGGTGGCGTAGGAGAAGATGGAGAGGACTCCGCCAGCGTCCGTCAGGATCTTGGCGCAGAGGGTGAAGGCGGTCAGGCCCATGGGCTTATTGGGCTGCACCTTCACGTAGCTGTCGTCTGTCTCCATCGGGAAGTTCAGCGACTGCATGAGGAGCCCTGGGCACAAGACCAGCATCAACACCAGGTCACCCTCAGCACCGGATCGCCGACGATCAAACCGGTTACCAAACCGTCAGGTCAACCGGGTCAACAAATCAAACGGTTATTCAATTATCCCCCAATCGACTGACAAGCGGGTTCCTACCGACAGAGGCGTTGGTGCGTGTGTGTGTGTGTGTGGAGTAAGGAAACTTGCCCAACGTTTCGCCCTGAATCGCCCAGGAATCGAACCCAGGTCCTCTCGCTTGCGAGGCCAGCCCTCTGATGACTAAACAACAACAACTTCCATGTACATAGTTCCCCCCCTCACGCGGGCTGGTGTCCCTCAGCTACAGAACTCCACAGATCACCAGATCGCAAGGTTGTTCTGGAGGACGAAGACCCTTCAGCCTCGCCCCCGGTTACTGTGACGGTGACTCACCTTTGCTGAATGCGGCAGATGCGGCCATGATTATCGCCAGGAAAATCACAAGTGTCTTCATTGTGGTTTCTGTTAAGAATTTTGAGAGTCAGTGAAAACAGGACAACGCGAGAGAGAGAGAGAGGAGAGAGATCCATCACCCCACACACCCCCATGTCAGTAACAAATTATCATAACCCTTACATTTGGCACAGCCCCTTTCACATCAGGAGGACGTCCCAAAACTCTTCACGGGATTTATTGTAAAGTGGAGTGACTGTGCGTTTTTGTGGGCAAACATGGTGGCCAATTTTGCCCACTGTGATGTTCCCCCCAAACATTCATGAGGTGAGCGAGAGATCTTATCTGGGGGATATTATTGACCAGGACACTAGGGGAAAGAGAGAGAGAGACTCCCTTCTCTTTTCCCGACAGCGTCTCGAAAGATCGTGGGGCTTGAACCCACAAAGTACTGAGGCGAGTGCGCAATCAAGTGAGCCAGGCTGGCACAAGGACTCAAGGCACAAAGGAAGGATTTGGAGATGGAGAGACCTGGCGAGGTGGTGGGGGTGTGGCGAGAGACTCCAGGATGGAGGGATTCTGAGATGTATTTCCAGAGAGCAGAAATGGCTGAAAGTGGGACTCACTCCCACCTCAGATCATTAACCCACAGGATATTTAACACATCCCCCAAGCCGGCATCTGGAGCTGTCACCAGTGCTCAATGAACGAATGGCACTAGGTATCTGAGAACCAAACAAATCCTGTCAAAGCAGAGACAAAGAGGGTCTTACCAAGGGTCCCAAACCAAACAGGAAGCAAGAGCAGAGTCTCCACACGCTGCCTCCTGCAAGCGAACAGTATTTATATGCAGCGGGAGATCACCCATGTCAACAGGAACCAGTCAGGTCCAATTAACGTAGTCATGTGAGAATGGAGACTGGCCATTGAGTGGAGAGATGGAGAGAGGACAGGTTCCATGAGCACATGTGCCAGGTTCTCGTGTGTAGCTCCAAAGCTCAGGTCTCGGTCACCCTGGGGGCGATGAGCTAACTCTGCCAATGTCAACAGCAAGAGGCCGACTGCCTGTTGACTGATGATCAAGGCACTAATCCATCCTAACAGTCCACCCCAACAGATCTGTAGGAAGACATTGTAGGAAATGTATGGCTCCCAAGGGGTCTACCCCTCTCCTTAGGCCTAAGGCCGGGGAGAAGGCATAGCTACGTTTCCTTACTGCGGACGCACACCTCTGCTTAACTCGCAGTAAGTAGGAACCCGCTTGTTAAGTTAATCTGCGGATGGCTTTTTGGAGAGTAATGAATAATCCCTTCAAAATAAATAACAACAACAGCTTGAATTTATATAGCACCTTTCCTGTGGGGTAGCAGCCTGGAGTGCTTGAATGACTTAACGAATGAATAAACAAACAAACAAACAAACAAATAATGATAATTTGGCCACTCAATCCACGACTTTTTGTGGGACACTGCTGTGCACAATTGGCTGCAGCGTTTGGCCCCCGATATGCGCAGTCACTACACTTTGCAAAATATTCTGACATCTCAATGACGTGATAAGGCACTGTATCAAATGCAAGGATTATTGTGATGGAAACGGTGAAAGCAGAACATGTTGATTCTTTCCAAAAAAGCGCATTTAGGTAGATTTATTTCAGGAAATAATCTCTGCGCGACCCGATGTGTCAAGCGACTGTCAGGATGGTTGGAAGGCGGACTAGATTCATCAGGCTCCGGCCTGCTCCATGTCTCCCCCCCCGAACCCGCCCTACCATCGGTGGCCGGGCTTTCAGCCTCTCTGCCCCCACACTCTGGAACTCCATCCCACGATCCCTTCTCCTCGCTTCCTCCCTTCCTCCTTCAAGGCCGGTCTCAAGACCCTTCTCTTCGTCCGTGCCTTTGGTCTCCCTCCCACCTCTTTGCCTTCACTCACCCGTACCACCCCTCCCCCCATGCTCGGGCCCCGACACCTGACTGTTCAGCGCTTTGGGACGTCCTCCCGACATGAAAGGCGCTCTATAAATGTAATTTTGTTGTT
>NW_024704782.1:361647-374147 GCF_018977255.1 Callorhinchus milii | reverse complement strand
TCCCCAATCCCCCAATCCCTATATTTTTTTAAAAATCTCTCAGTCTCAGCCTTGAAGATGTTCGAGGACTGACATCTACAGCCCTTCTGGGGAGTGAATTCCATACACTCACTGTCCTCTGAGAGAAGAAATGTTTCCTCAACTCTGTTCTCAAAGGCTGACCCTCAATTTTCAGGCTGTGTCCCCGGTTATAGATTCTCCTATTGGGGGAAACAGACCCTCAGTGACTACTTTATCAGCCCTTTAAGGATCTTATATGTCTCAATAAGATCTCTCCTAATTCTTCTGTACTCTGGAGAATACAGTCCTCGTTTATTCAGCCTCTCCTCATAGGTCAGTCCCCTCATCCCAGGAACTAACCGAGTGAATCTACGCTGCACCCCCTCGAGGGCAAGTATGTCCTTTTTTAAATAAGGACCACAACTGCACACAATCCTCTCGGTGCGGTCTCACCAAAGCCCTATACAGTTGCAGTGAGACTTCCCTCTCTTGTACGCTAAACCTTTTGCAATGAACGCTAACTGCCGTTCGCCTTCTTAGTTGCTGCTGCACTGCAAACTAACTTTCTGAGACTGGTGTACACGGACACCCCAATCCCTCTGAACACTAACTAATCTCTCCTTCTCTAGAAAATAATCTGTTTTTCTATTTTTACCACCGAGGTGAATAACTTCACACTTCCCCACATTAAATTCCATCTGCCACCGACTCGCCCACTCCCCGAGCCTATCTATATCCTGTTACAATCTTTTCTATCATCCTCAGAGCTCACTCTCCCACCGAGTTTAGTGTCATCCGCAAATTTAGATACGTTACATTCAATGTCTAGATCATTGATGTAGATTGTAAATGGCTGAGGCCCAAACACTGATCCTTGTGGTACTCCACTAGTCACATCCTAACTAACACAGAACATCCTGACTGTAGGCCTTGGTCTGGGGCAGGACAGGGCAGGACAGGGTGACCTCAAACATCAGCAATCTTACCTATTTATTGATGGTCAATCTTGGCCAGAGTTGTCTTCGCAAAGTGCAATCATCTATCTTGCTACGAATGCTTTGTGCATTCAGATATAGTGCCCTTAATTCTGACTTCCGGCTATTAACCCTATTCACCAACACTCTATCACTGTACTTCCTTTCCCGGCTTGACACACTTTGCTCTTCTCCCTTGTTAATCTGCTCTCTTGCTTTTGTTGATCTCAAGTTTAACTGTGGTGGACTATACTTTACTATGTTTTTACCTCCCCCCCCCCCCTCATGTCTTCGAGACGTCTCAAAGCGCTTCACAGGATATACTCTAAAGTGTAGTGGCTCTATTTTTTGTTGGCGATTAACTAACATTGAGTTGACGTCCTGTTATTGAGGCGTCTGTGCTGTTCCCCCAGGTGTCAGTGCTTGAGGTGTCTGTGCTCTTCCACCACCATGAAGAGTCTCCTGCTGATTGTGGCCTCCTGTCTGCTCTCAGGTTTGGCTTCTGCAGATGAGGATCGTCAGGGTAAGACATCCCACCGTCAAACACTCAAACACTCCCGTCCTGTCCTACTCCCAAATATTCCAACCCTAGAATGTTGGCTCGAGCCCCCCCACACGATTCTGAGCTCACATAGAATCATAGAAACAGGAACAGGAGGCCATTCAGGCCTACATGGAATCCTGTAGCTCAGTGGTTAGACCCCTCGCCTCGCAAGCGAGAGGACCTGGGTTCGGTTCCCGGGTGGGAGGTCAGGGCGAAACATTGGGCAAGTTTCCTTACTCCACACACACACACACACACACACACACGCCTGTGTTTCCCAGCAGTCAGTAGGAACCCGCTTGTTAGTCGATTGGGGGATCACTTTCTGGGGGTAATAATCCCTTCAAAACAACATAAGAAGAAGAATTCGGTCACTCAACCCATGGCTGTTTGCGGGGACGTCGCTGGGCGCAATTAGCTGCTGCGTTTCTCCCACAAAATGCACAGTCACTACACTTTACAGTGTATTGTGTGAAGCGCTTTGAGACGTCTCGAAGACGTGATCAGGCTCCGTATCAAATGTGAGGATTATTATTATTATTATTACACCGAGTGACCACTACCAACTGCAATGACCGCTGTCCTCGCTCTGTGCTCGTGCCCTCAGGGCTGATCGGCGAGTCCCTGATCTTCTCGACTCCCAGCGACACCAACCATGTCCTCCTCACTCCGAGCCGAGACATGGACCTGAAGAACTTCACTCTGTGCCTGCGCGTCAACACAGAGAGCCCCCGGCAGCACGTTCTCTTCTCCTACGCCACCCAGAGCAGCCCCAGTGAGCTGCTGCTCAAACGGGAGGACGAGACCACGGTCAGCCTGACCGTGTCCGGAGTCAAGATCCCTTTCCTTGTCCGCTCCAGCCAGCTGAGCTCCTGGGTCCACGTGTGCGCCAGGCGCGACATGATGGCCAAGCAAGTCATCCTCCACATCAACGGCAGACCCAGCGTACGCAAGGCCTTGGAGCCGTCCAACCCCATCAAGCCAGGGGCAAAGTGGTCTTGGGGCAGGAGCAAGGCAGAGTCGGAGGAGGCTTCCAGCAAGAGAAATGCCTCGTGGGCGAAATCGCTGACGTCCATCTCTGGGACCACATCCTGACCACCAGCACCATCCGTGCCATCAGCATGGGAGACCCCATCTACAGGGGCAACGTGATAGACTGGTTGACCGTCAAGCACACCATCAAGGGTCAGGTCAAGTCTCTGCGCACCACGTCTGTGAACTGAGCCAGTGCCTGGCAGGGCTGGGATGGGCAGGGCTGGGCGGAGCAGTCCAGGGAGCTCTGTCGTCAGGCAAATACCTGAAGGAAGTGCCAAGCTCTTCACAGTCCGAAGGACAGCTTGTTCTTTTTCCGCCTGTGATGGTGTCAATTCAACACCTGACATCTGTTAAGATCTAACCAATAAATCACCAAGATAGCTCTCATCAGGTGTCCTTGCTCTCTGCTTTTCTCTTCCTCCAATTCCACTTGTACACCTCTCTGACGCATACCCTGAGTCACATAGGTCAACCACCCCCCCCCCCCACATCCTCCGTCCCCACGTTGAGGTCTGTGCCCTGTTCAGGTGGACGTTAAAGATCTCACGGGGCGTTTTCGGGTGGGGGGGGGTGAGTGGGGAAGAGAAGGGAGCATTTCTCTCTCTCGCTGGGATCCTGGCCGATAATCCCCCAGATAAAATCGCTTACTCACTTCATGGCTGTTTGCAGGACATCGCTGTACACAAAAACACACAGTCACTACACTTTAGAGAAAATCTTGATAGGCGCCTTGAGACGTTTCAACGCAAAAATAGTATCATAGAAATTTGCATCACAAAAGGAGGCCATTCAGACACCCGGCCGGTCACGGTGATGGGTTTCCATGTGTGTGTGTCAGACACCCGACCGGTCACGGTGACGGGTTTCCGTGTGTGTCAGACACCCGACCGGTCACGGTGACGGGTTTCCGTGTATGTCAGACACCCGACCGGTCACGGTGACGGGTTTCCGTGTGGGTCAGACACCCGACCGGTCACGGTGACGGGTTTCCGTGTGTGTGTGTCAGACCATTCACTGAACAAAAACTATGAGAGATTATTATTTTACGCCAGGAGGATATCTGAATCTTAAAGTGGCTCAGTACATTAGCGGTGAAGATGTAGTGACTGTGTGCTTTATTTTTTGGGGGGTGGGGGGGAGGGCTAAGCTGTCTGCAAGCCCACAGTGACCTTGATGAGCCACGACCAGAAGTTGCCAGCATCAAAGATGGCGAAGGCGAGCCGCTGTGTTGTTGCCAGCGTTAAAGATGGCGGCAGCTTTTGCGCTGAGTCTTTTGCCAGCGTCAAAGATGGCGGCGCTCGGCTGCTGCGCAGGCGCGGAGTGCGCAGGCTCCGGCCGCGCAGTCGCACTGTTCACAGAAGGGGCGACGGTTGGAGAGGGTGAGTGTGAGAGAGATAGAGAGGGAGAGAGAGAGAGGGAGTGAGAGTGTGAGAGAGATAGAGGGAGAGTGTGTGAGAGGGAGAGTGAGGGAGAGAGGGCGAGTGTGTGAGGGAGAGTGTGAGAGAGTGAAAGAGAGAGAGGGAGTGAGTGTGAGAGAGAGGGAGTGAGTGTGAGAGAGAGGGAGTGAGTGTGAGAGAGTGAGGGGGAAAGGGCGAGTGTGAGGGAGAGAGTGTGAGAGAGTGAAAGAGAGAGAGGGGGTGAGTGTGAGAGAGAGGGAGTGAGTGTGAGAGAGAGGGAGTGAGTGTGAGAGAGTGAGGGGGAGAGGGCGAGTGTGAGGGAGAGAGTGTGAGAGAGTGAAAGAGAGAGAGGGAGTGAGTGTGAGAGAGTGAGGGGGAGAGGGCGAGTGTGAGGGAGAGAGTGTGAGAGAGTGAAAGAGAGAGAGGGAGTGAGTGTGAGAGAGTGAGGGGGAGAGGGCGAGTGTGAGGGGGAGAGAGTGAGAGAGAGAGGGAGTGAGTGAGAGAGTGAGTGAGTGTGAGAGTGTGAGAGAGTGAGGGGGAGAGAGAATGAGTGTGTGTGTGAGAGAGAGAGAGTGAGGGAGAGAGAGTGTGAGAGGGAATGAGAGATTGAGTGTGAGAGTGTGAGGGAGAGAGTGCGAGTGAGTGAGTGTGAGAGAGAGAGCGAGTGAGGGGGAGAGAGAATGAGTGTGAGAGAGAGAGAGTGTCAGAGAGAGTGAGTGTGAGGGAGAGAGAGTGTGAGAGAGTGAAGGAGAGAGAGCGAGTGAGACTCTCTCTCTCTCGCTCTCTCTCTCCCTCTCCCCTCAGTGCTGGGCCGCGTGATGTGGGGAGAGTGTTATTGACTGTACCAGGATCAGACCTTTGATGTTGTGTATCTGGTTTCCTGTGTCAGAACGGAGTGATTTCAAGATCCTTTCGCTCGTCCGAGCCTGGCAGCTCTCCAACCTGCTCACTACCCGCTCAACAGGCTCCACCCCCTGCCCGTACCCTCGTGCCCTCTGTTCCACCATCTGCGCCCCCAGTTTTGGCCGCTACGCTCGAAACTCTGTCACTCCCCACTCCCGAAACGAAATAAACCTTGCGCTCGATAAAGCCGCTCATCACGTCACTGAGACGTCTCAAAGCGCTTCCCAGGATATACTGTAAAGTGAAGTGACTGTGTACATACGCCTATAAATATTTGCAGTGTATACAGGATGTATTAATAATAATAATAATAATCTTTGCATTTGATATAGCGCTTTTCACGTCGGAGAGACGTCCCAAAGCGCTTCACAGAACACACTGTAAAGTGAATTGACTGTATATTTGTGGGCGAACGCGGCAGCCAATTGCGCACAGCAATGTCCCACAAACAGTCGTAGATTGAAAATGACCAATTTATTATTGTTTTGTTTTTGGAGGGATTATTATCAGATGTGTGGAGTCAGGAAACTTGCCCAAGTTCTTTGAAGAACAAATGAGATAGATTTCTGTTTACAAATATCTCAGAATTTGGGACGTGACATGTCATGCAACTGCCAGGAAGGTGGACAGAACTCGGTCTTCTTCCGCCTAACAAATTCTTATGTTCTTGCGAGCACACAAAGCGAACAGAAGGCGCTCGTCTAAAATTGCTGAAATGTAATGCAGTGGTGTATTCATTTCCACTTGTTCCCAACACATTCGACCCCCACCCATCTTCTCACTCAGAGTAACAGAGATAGATTTACCAACGCTATCCAACAAGCAGCCTGGATATCAGCACGTACTGTATTATATTATGTGGGGTCTCCTCAGAGCTGAACTGGCTCCAAGTTGATGGGAGGTCAGAATCGAGCCCCCCCCCCCCACCCACCCTCTCTGTGACGGTCTCTAGTCCCCGGTTCCTGAGCCGGGAGGGGCCGCAGGGTCCCAGGGCACTCACTGCTGATGGCGGCCCGGCCCGACCCGGCTCATCGGCAGGACTTGGAAGGGCCGACCACTCACTGGGGGCCGGGAATCCTCCCCCTCAGCTCCTGTTACCCCCACAGCCAAAGCCCCAACTAACTAACGGGGAGGGGGGTCCTCGCTGGACAAGCAGCAGGAAAGCTCGGCCACACAGCGCTCGCTCTCTCTCTCTCTCTCTCTCTCTCGATGGCCGAGCTGTATGTGGGTTTAGCCGGTTAGACCCCAGCAGTTACCCCCTAACACACTCTGGGCTCCCCCCAAAGCCTTGGCTCTCGCCAACCTGCGCCTAACACTCTCCGGAATTAGGTAAGCAGAGGGCGTCCCTCCAGGGGGAGAGAACGAGAGAGAGAGCGCATTCCATCCCAACGATCTCTCTCTGGGGTTTTACAAGAACAACAATAACTTCTATTTATAAAGAGTCCCTCAGTCGGGACAGACCTGAGCCCAAGAAGATGAGAATTTGCTGCCGATAAAAGACTGAGGTCCGTCTAATTTGCCTCCCACCGTCCTGGTGGGCATCGCCACGCTGTGCCCCAAACTATATACTGTCTCCCCGAGATATTATTTTCTAGCAGAAATCTCTATCATTTGTTCTTGAAACAAGTGATGTGATCTGCTTCCATCTGTCTGTCTGTCTTGTCTCCCTCGGGAACCTGTTGTCTATGTTTACTACTCATTCACTGAAGTAGTGTTTCCGCAGATTTGTTCTGAATTTTTCCCGCCGTCAATCTCTGGTTCTACCGTTCAGTACAACATAAAACAGCTTATCACGGACTCTACATTATCCATTCCCCTCAGAATCTTAAAGACCGTAGTCATTCTCGCCTGTCGTGTGTGTCAGCCCGGCTCAGTGTGTGTGCGTGTCAGCCCGGCTCAGTGTGTGTGCGTGTCAGCCCGGCTCAGTGTGTGTGCGTGTCAGCCCGGCTCAGTGTGTGTGCGTGTGCGTGTCAGCCCGGCTCAGTGTGTGTGTGTGTCAGCCCGGCTCAGTGTGTGTGCGTGTCAGCCCGGCTCAGTGTGTGTGCGTGTGTGTGTCAGCCCGGCTCAGTGTGTGTGTGTGTGTGTGTGTCAGCCCGGCTCAGTGTGTGTGCGTGTCAGCCCGGCTCAGTGTGTGCGTGTCAGCCCGGCTCAGTGTGTGTGCGTGTGTGTGTCAGCCCGGCTCATTGTGTGTGCGTGTGTGTGTGTCAGCCCGGCTCAGTGTGTGTGCGTGTGTGTGTCAGCCCGGCTCAGTGTGTGTTAGCACTCTCGCCTCTGAGTCAAAAGGTTGTGGGTTCACACACCAGGACTTGAGATCACACAATCTAAGCGAGAAAGTCAACAACAACAGATTGCATTTCTATATTTCTATATCGTCTCTCACACAGGGCAGTTGGGGGGAGGGAAGAGTAGTACAAACTATTTTTTTGGTTAAGTGCGTGTCTGAAACCTGCAGAAACCCATCACTGTGCTTAAGAGTCTCCAAACCCAACAGCGATTGAGAGAATACAGAGGGTAAGCAGAATGATTAAGATGTCACTACGGGTAATGAGGATTAGATAAACTGGGTATGTTTGTCTAAGTTCTGATATGTGGCTTGAACCCACAGCCATTTGACTCAGAGGCGAGAGTGCTAACACCCACTGAGCCGGGCTGACACCCACTGACTCACCCTGACACACTGAGCCGGGCTGACACCCACTGACACACACTGAGCCGGGCTGACACACACACTGAGCCGGGCCGACACACACACTGAGCCGGGCCGACACACACTGACACACACGGAGCCGGGCTGACACACACACTGAGCCGGACTGACACACACTGAGCCTGGCTGACACACACTGAGCCGGGCTGACACACACTGACACACACTGAGCCGGGCTGACACACACACTGAGCCGGGCTGATACCCACTGACACACACTGAGCCGGGCTGACACACACTGACACACACTGAGCCGGGCTGACACACACACTGAGCCGGGCTGACACACACGGAGCCGGGCTGACACACACACTGAGCCGGACTGACACACACTGAGCCGGGCTGACACACACTGAGCCGGGCTGACACACACTGACACACACTGAGCCGGGCTGACACACACTGAGCCGGGCTGACACACACTGAGCCGGGCTGACACACACACTGAGCCGGGCTGACACACACTGAGCCGGGCTGACACACACTGAGCCGGACTGACACACACACTGAGCCGGGCCGACACACACTGAGCCCGGCTGACACACACACTGAGCCGGGCTGACACACACTGACACACACTGAGCCGGGCTGACACATACTCACACACACACACACACACACACTGACTGAGCCGCTTCGCAGGATACACTGTAAAGTGAATTGACCGTATATTTTGTGGGCGAAACGCGGCAGCCAATTGCGCACAGCAGCGTCCCACAGACAGTCGTGGATTGAGTGACCAAATTATTATTATTTTTATTTTCTTGAGGGATTATCATCAGGCTTGTGTGTATGTGTGCGAATGCGTGCGTGTCTCGAGTAAGGAAACTTGCTCAACATTTCGCCCTGCCGGGAATCGAACCCAGGTCTCTCACTTGTGAGGTGTGAGCTCTAACCACTGAGCTACAGGACTTGCTTTTAAGTAGCGTGAGAAGTATAAAACCAATTTACGAGTCTCTAGTGCTTTACCGAACAATCAAAACCCAGGTCGGGAGGAATACAGTCAAATACAAGGCCACAAAGAGTTTCACTCTCACCGGTTCTGAGATCGCCTGACCACATAAACATATCATCTCCGAGGCAGGAGGAGATCGTGGGTTCGAACCCCCTTCATGTCGACTGACCTGGGAGGGGGCGGGCGGGGGGTTGGGGGGTGGGAGAGAGAGAGAGAGAGAGAGAGAGAGAGAGAGAGAGAGACGCATTGTCAGAGATGTGCTTTTTGGGTGAGACGTTAAACCTCACTCCCCTCACTCTCTCTCTCTCTCTCTCAGTGTCTCCCCTCACTCACAAAATCCATACTTCACTTTACGGTATATCCTGTGAAACGCTTTGAGACAACTTAACAATGTGATGAGGCGCAATACCAAATTATTATTATTGTTGTTGTTGTTGTTGTTGTTAATAATAAAATCTCTGTTCCACTTGGTTTAGAAAGATAAAGCGTGAATGTAACCTTTGCTGAGAGATATGGTTCGAAAAGAGCTGACATTGCAGTGTCAGTCTGTGTGTGTGTCTCTGTGTGTGGGTGTGTGTGTCTGTGTGTGTCTCTGCGTGTGTGAGTGTGTGTGTGTCGGCTTGTGTCTGTGTGTCTCTGGTTGTGTGTGTGTGTGTGTGTGTGGACTGAGGGAGTCAGGAGTGATTTCTCAGCAGCAGTGTCCCACACCTAGTTGTGAAGTGAGCGATCATTTTTATTTGGGGGATTGTCAGCGAGAATGAGAGAGAGAAAGAGAGAGAGAGAGGAACTCCCTTCTCTGTTCGAACAGCGCTGAGGGAGATCTTTGACGTCCACCTGAACAGCAGACGGGGAGTGAGAGAGGTTTAACATCTCACCCGGAGGGCGGCGTCTCCGACACTGTGACACCCCACCAGGGCTGCACTGGAGCATCGGCTCAGACTGTGTGATGCCAAGTCCTGACCCGAGGGCTTGAACCCACAACCTTCTGACTCAGAGATGTGTGTGAGAGAGAGAGAGAGAGAGAGAGAGCGCTACCACTGAGCCAGACTGAACCAGTGTTAGGGGAATGAACTGTGAGCAATGATTAGATAGTTAGAGCTCTTCAATCTTGGGCCGACGTCTCACAGGAGACTTCATAACATACATACATAAGTGGGATTCAATAAGTAAACCCAGATCAATACGGGAAACAGCGGAGAATAGAGAGGTGTGAGTGAGGGGAATGGGAGAGGGCAATGGAGGGGTGTAGAGAGGGCAATAGAGGATCACTTTGTTCAAGTTGTCGTTATTTGGGAGAGTTTGAGGGACGTTATGTGAGGAGAACGGTGCAATGCCCTGACCACAAGATGGTAACGATTTTCCAGGTTGGAGTTATCTGCTGCCACGTCACCCAGGCTTAAACACTCCGAGATGCTATCTTATCCGTATGTCTGTCTGTGTGTGTGTCTGTCTGTGTGTGTGTCTGTCTGTGTGTGTCTGTCTGTGTGCGTCTGTCTGTGTGCGTCTGTCTGTGTGTGTCTGATTTGAAGGGCTTATTACCTCCAGAAAATGCAACACCCCATCTCTGCATTAGACCTGAGACTATGCGATGCCAAGGGCACAGACGGGTGGTGGATGCTGGGGGCGGTTGGGGGTGAAGCGAGGTGGAATGGGGGAGAGGGAGGGTGGAGGGACGAGCGAGGGAGTGAGCAGGGAAGAGAGGGTGAACTGAGCCCAAACCACTGTGACCCTGCTTTCCTCCCTCAGGTGGAGTCTGATTGGCATCGGAAGCCAGGCCGAGCGATGGCTAACTCAACCACAAATCAAACCGAGATCTGCAACAAGCAGAGCCACGCACAGTGGCTGTTTGCGACCGTGTACAGCATCATCTTCACTATCGGTCTCCTCTTCAACCTCCTGGCCTTGATCTTCTTCTTCCGCTTCACCAAGATCCGCTCGCAGACCACGGTCTACATGAAGAACCTCGCCTGCGCCGACCTCCTGCTGGTCATCTCCCTGCCCCTGAAGATCTACATGTACTCCACCGGCAGGCCCCTGGACCGCACCATCTGCGAGATCAATGGCCTCATCTTCTTCATCAACATGTACGGCAGCATCTTCTTCCTCACCTGCATCAGCCTGGACCGGTGCGTGGCCATCTGCTTCCCCCTCAAATGCCGGGTCAACGAGTTCCGCAAGAAGGCTGTGTGGATCAGCGTGGGGGTGTGGGTGCTGGTGGTCGGAGCGAGCATGCCTGCTTACCTCATCACCAAACTGAGAAAAACTGGAGGAAGCAACAATGAAAGCTGCACCAATTGCTTTGACGAGCACCCGAGCTACATTACGAGGCCATCTTCAGTGGTGCTGTCGTTGGTGATTGGTTACGGGACTCCCTTGGTCACCATGGTGATCTCATCGGTGGCCTTGCTCCGGGCGGTCAGGCTGAGCACGGTGGCCCAGATGGACATGGTGGACTGTCAGAAGATCAGGAACATGGTCCTCACCAATGTGATCATCTTTATCATTTGCTTCCTGCCCTACCATACCATCCTCTTCCTCTTCCTGCTGAATCTGAACGTGGCCCAGGTTTACCGCATCGCCATGGTGATCGCCTCCTGGAACACGGTGCTGGACCCCGTGGCCTATTACTTCACCACCGAGACCTTCCAGAAGACGTTGGGGATGCAGACTCTGAGGAACCCCCTCTCATCCAACACGGACAGTGCTGAGACACACAACCGCTTCCTCACAGTCAACACACACGCTACCTCTATCCCCCGCACACCCCCACCAGATAAATGGTGAAACCCACCTTCACAAAGCAGCTCGGTTCAATGGGGCCAACCCAACAACTCTGCAACCAACCAACCCACCAACCCACCCATCAACCAACCCACCAACCAACCCACCAACCAACCAACTCACCAACCAACCCACCAACCAACCTACCCACCAACCAACTCACCAACCAACCCATCAACAAACCCACCAACCAACCTGCCAACCCACCAACCCACCAACCAACCAACCAACCCACCCACCCACCCACCAACCAACCAACCCACTCACCAACCAAACAACCAACCCACTCACCAACCAACCAACCCACCAACCAACCAACCACCCAACCAACCCACCCACCCACCAACCAACCCTGCTTCAGCTCTTTGGGACGTTCTCCTGATGCGAAAGGTGCTATACAAATGTAATTTGCTGTTATTGTTGACACCTGGAGTTGGTTCTTCATATCAACCATGATCCCAAAAGAATAGCGGAACAGCCTCGAGGGGCTGTATGGCCTCAAAAATGATAATAATAATCCTTGCATTTGATATATCACGTCTTCGAGACATCTCAAAGCGCTTCACAGAAAGCGGAGTGACCGTGAGTTTAGTGAGTGAAACTTGGTATCCTTTTGCATGCAGTGGCATCACACAGTCGGGGATTGAGTGACCAATTGTTTTTTTTGAAGGGATTATTGGCCTACTTCTCATCCTGTGAAACGCCTCACCTCAAATTGAGCTTCTGAGAAGTTCTTAGCAAACGTGAAAATGAGATGAGGTCATGGGAACCCGATATGTGCTCTCAACGGCACGCTATGTGGTTTGAGTACACTCTGGGCTCCCACCAAAGCCTTGGCTCTCACCAACCCGCGCCTAATACTCTCCGGAATTAGGTAAGCAGGACGCAACCCACCAGGGAGAGAGTGTGAGAGAGAGAGAGAGAGAGAGAGCGCATTCCATTCCAACAATCTATCTCTGGGATTTCCATGTGTAGGTGCGTGGAATTCTCAGTTGGGTTTGGAGACTGTTAAGCAACAGTAATGGGTTTCCACAAGTGTCAGACACTCGGGTGACCAAAAATAACACCAAAAAAGCAAAATGTGAGATTTCCCAAGGCTCCTTCCTCCTCAATTTCCCCCCCTCACTTCCGCCTCCCCCACCCGTTGACCCCCAACCCCCAAACCACAACCCGACAGAGATAAAAACTTGGTGACTGAGATGAA
>NW_024704782.1:352092-361622 GCF_018977255.1 Callorhinchus milii | reverse complement strand
CCCTTCCCAGTCCCAGAGCCCCTCCCCCAGTCCCAGAGCTCTTCCCCCCAGTCCCAGAGCCCCTCCCCCAGTCCCAGAACTCCTCCCCCCAGTCCCAGAGCCCCTCCCCCTGTCCCAGAGCCCCTCCTCCCAGTCCCAGAGCTCCTCCCCTGTCACACACAGCCTCTCCCCTGTCAGAGGGTCCCTCCTTCTCTCTGAGATCCCCCTCCTCCCTCATCGTCCCTCCTCCTCCGTCACAGAGTCCTGACTCCTTCCTCAGAGCTCCTCCTCCTCACATCTCCCCCTCCCACAGAGCCCCTCCTCCTCCTCCCACACAGAGCCCCTCCTCCTCCCTCACAGAGCCGCTCCTCCCTCACAGAGCCACCCCCTCCTCCCTCAGAGCCCCTCCTCCTCCCTCACAGAGCTCCTCCCTCACAGAGCCCCTCCTCCTCCCAGCCCCTCCTCCCACACAGAGCCCCTCCTCCTCCCTCACAGAGCTCCTCCTCCTCTCATCCCCTCCTCCCACACAGAGCCGCTCCTCCCTCACAGAGCCCTCCTCCTCACTCAGAGCCCCTCCTCCTCCCTCACAGAGCTCCTCCTCCTCACAGAGCCCCTCCTCCTCCTCCCACACAGAGCCCCTCCTCCTCCCTCACAGAGCTCCTCCTCCTCTCATCCCCTCCTCCCACACAGAGCCGCTCCTCCCTCACAGAGCCACCCCCTCCTCCCTCAGAGCCCCTCCTCCTCCCTCAAAGCTCCTCCTCCTCACAGCCCCTCCTCCTCCCACACCAGAGCCCTCCTCCTCCAGAGCTCTCCTCCTCCTCACAGCCCCTCCTCCTCACAGCCCCTCCTCCCACACAGAGCCCCTCCCAGTTGCCAGCCCGGCCCTCACCTCTGATTGGCTCTTGCCGGGCAGGGCGGTGCTCAGTGAGCCGGGATGAACCTCGGAGCCCGGAGTCAGGGCCCTGAGGGCCCCCAGCAGCTTCCGCTTTTCCTGGACCGTCCACTCGCTGCCCCCCCCGGCCCCCGCCTCCCCCTCGGCCCCCGCTGGCTCCGCATAGCGCACCGGGGCCGCTCGCTTCCGCGATGGCGGCTTCATCCTCCCCGTCAGGGGCCCAGCACCTCACCCTGCGGGGGGCGGGGAGAGAGGGGGACAGGCTGTCACACCCTCACACACACACACCCTCACACACACCCTCACACACACACCCTCACACACACCCTCACACACACACACCCTCACACCCTCACACACACACACCCTCACACACACACACCCTCACACACACACCCTCACACCCTCACACACACACCCTCACACACACACCCTCACACACACACCCTCACACCCTCACACACACACACCCTCACACCCTCACACACACACACCCTCACACACACACCCTCACACCCTCACACACACACACCCTCACACACACACCTCACACCCTCACACACACACACCCTCACACACACACCCTCACACACACACACCCTCACACTCACACACCCTCACACCCTCACACACACACACCCTCACACCCTCACACACACACACCCTCACACACACACACCCTCACACACACACACCCTCACACAGACCCTCACACACACACACCCTCACACACACACACCCTCACACACACACACCCTCACACACACACACACACCCTCACACACACACACCCTCACACACACACACCTACACACACACCCTCACACACACACACCTCACACACACACCCTCACACACACACACCCTCACACACCCACACACCCTCACACACACACACCCTCACACACACACACCCTCACAGACCTTCACACACCCTTACACTCACACACACACCCTCACAGACCTTCACACACACACCCTCACACACATCCTCACACACACACCCTCACACACATACCCTCACCCACTCACACACACCTACACACACAGACCCTCACACACACATAGAATGTTACGGCACAGAAGGAGGCCATTCGGCCCATTGAGTCTGTGCGGCTCTTTGACAGAGCGTCACTTTCACTTACCCCACTCCCCAGCTTTCTCCCCATAACCCCACAAACCCGTCTCCCCATAACCCCACAAACCCGTCTTCCCCATAACCCCACAAACCCGTCTCCCATAACCCCACAAACCCGTCTTCCCATAACCCCACAAACCCGTCTCCCCATAACCCCACAAACCCGTCCTCCCCGATTCCTGTCCAGTTCTCCCTTAAAAGCTGTTATTGAATCGGACTTCACTGCCCTTTCAGATCATTCCAAATCCCAACAACTCACTGAGTGAAAACATGTCTTCTAACCCTCCCCTCGGCTTCTGTTGGTGATATCTTCAGACTGTGACTGCGGGTCACTCACCTACAGCGGAAACAGCTTTTCCCTATCTCACCTGTCAAAACCTTTCATGATCTTGAAGACCTCTATCAGGTCCCCACGTAACCTTCTCTGCTCTAATGGGAAAAGTCCTAACTTCTCCACTGTCCTCATAGCTAAGGTTCCCCATTCCTGGTATCATTCTCGTGAATCTCCTCTGCACCCTTTCCAGTGCCTTAATGTCCTTCCTGAGGTAAGGTGCCCAGAACTGGACGCAGTACTCCAGCTGAGGCCTCACCAGTGTTTTGTACAGATTAACCCTAACCCCTACTCTTATACTCTATGCCCTACTAATGAAGCTCAGTCCACCAAATGCCCTTTTTACTGCCCTATCTACCTGCCGCACTACCTTTAATGATTTGCTTACTTGAATGCCCAGATCTCTCTGTACGTTCACCCCCTTAAGATTGAGCTCCAAGTCTATATTGCCTCCTATCATGGTTACAGTCCTCCTCACTATTTACTACCCACCTAACTTTGTATCATCTGCAAACTTGGAAATAGTGCTCCCTATGCCCAAGTCCAGATCATTAATATATATTAGAAAGAGCAGTGGTCCCAATACCGATCCCTGGGGGACACCGCTGCACACCTCCTTCCATTCGAGAAACACCCATTAACCACCACCCTCTGCTTTCTGTCACTCAGCAGTTCTTAATCCAAACTGCCACTGTCCCCTTAATACTGTGGGCCTCCAGTTTTTTTATTAACCTCTTATGCGGTACTGTGTCAAAAGCCTTTTTAAATCCATGTAAATAACGTCCACCGCATTTCCCTCATCAACCCTCGCAGTCACCTCTTCAAAAAATTCTATTAGATTTGTTAGGCAAGATTTGCCTTTAACAAATCCATGTTGGTGTCTCTAATTACCTCATGTTCCTCTAAGTAGAGATTTATTCTGTCCCGGATTATGGTCTCCAGTAGTTTTCCTATTACCGAAGTTAGGCTGACTGGCCTGTAATTTCCGGGTTTGTCTTTCTGCCCCTTTTTGTAGAGGGGGTAACATTAGCCCTCTCCAGTCTCCTGTGTCCAATGAAGATTGAAATATAATGGCCAAAGCCTCCGCTATTTGAACCCGTATCTCCCACAGCAACCTTGGGTGAAACCCATCTGGTCCTGGTGACTTATCAATTTTGAGCCCAGTCAATCTTTTCAGAACTTCCTCTCTGTCTATAGTAATCTGATCTATGTCCTCTACCCTCTCATCCAATACTGTGGCATTTGGGGCATCCATTTCCGTGTGAAGACAGATGCAAAGTACTCGTTTAGTACATCAGCCATGCCCTCTGCCTCCACAACAAGATGCCGTCATTGTCTTTGATTGGCCCCACCCTACCTTTAACTAACCTTTTTTCCTTTATGTGCTTGTAAAATATTTTAGGATTCCCCTTTATGTTACCCGCTAACCTCTTCTCATGCGATCTTTTTGCCTGTCTTATCACTCTTTTAAGATCACTCCTGCATTCTCTATAATGCGCTTTGCTATCCTCAGTGTCTTGATTCCGTCAATTGTCGTACGCCATGGGAACATATTAGCACGGATTGAAGAGTGGCTAACGGGTAGAAAACAGAGAGTAGTGATAAACGGATCATTCTCGAATTGGCAGGATGTGACTAGTGGAGTGCCACAAGGATCAGTGTTTGGGCCTCAGCTATTTACAATCTACATCAATGACCTGGACATTGAATGTAACGTATCTAACTTTGCGGATGACACTAAACTCGGTGGGAGAGTGAGCTCTGAGGATGATGCAAAAAGATTGCAATGAGATATAGATAGTCGAGGGGAGTGGGCGAGTCGGTGGCAGATGGAATTTAATGTGGGGAAGTGTGAAGTTATTCACCTCGGTGGTAAAAATAGAAAAACAGATTATTTTCCAGAGGGGGAGAGATTAGTGTTAGTGTTCAGAGGGATTTGGGTGTCCGTGTACACCAGTCTCAAAAAGTTAGTTTGCAGTGCAGCAGCAACTAAGAAGGCGAACGGCAGTTAGCGTTCATTGCAAAAGGTTTATAGTACAAGAGAGGGAAGTCTCACTGCAACTGTATAGGGCTTTGGTGAGACCGCACCGAGAGGATTGTGTGCAGTTTTGGTCCTTATTTAAAAAGGACATACTTGCCCTCGAGGGGGTGCAGCGTAGATTCACTCGGTTAGTTCCTGGGATGAGGGGACTGACCTATGAGAAGAGGCTGAATAAACGAGGACTGTATTCTCCAGAGTACAGAAGAATTAGGGGGATCTTATTGAGACATATAAGATCCTTAAAGGGCTGATAAAGTAGTCACTGAGGGTCTGTTTCCCCCAATAGGAGAATCTATAACCGGGGTCACAGCCTGAAAATTGAGGGTCAGCCTTTGAGAACAGAGTTGAGGAAACATTTCTTCACTCAGAGGACAGTGAGTTTATGGAATTCACTCCCCCAGAAGGGCTGTAGATGTCAGTAGGCGAACATCTTCAAGGCTGAGACTGAGAGATTTTTAAAACACAGAGGGATTGGGGGATATGGGGATAGAGCGGGTAATTAGAGTTCGGTCAGAAGATCAGCCACGATCTTATCGAATGGCGGGGCAGCTCGAGGGGCCGAATGGCCGACTCCTGCTCCTATTCTTATGTTCTTATCTAAAGGTAAAGACCCTCAGGTGGAGCGGCTGATTTCAGCGCTAAACAGAGACCTGATCAATATAGATTGGAAAGAAAGATTACACACTCCAGCTCTCACTCTCTCTCCTTCACTCTCACACTCTCTCTCCCTCACACTCACTCTCTCTGACACTCTCTCTCTCTCTCTCTCATGCACTCATTCGATCTCCCCGAGAGAGAGAGACGCATTGTCAGAGGCACCGTCCTTCGGATGAGACATTTAAACCTCACTCCCCCTCCGTGGCTCTGTTCAGGGCAGACGTTAAAGAGTTTCTACAGGGAAGCTGTAGGGCAAGCGAAGCTGGTGCTTACCTGTTCAGGTGAGTCGCAGGAAGACCCGGAGGCCCGGCGAGCGAACAGAGAGAGAGAGAGAGAGCGGGTCCCAGTATCTGCTCGTGTGGCTAAGTCAATCCAAAAGGCTGGGCAGCGGAAACTGGCATTTAAAGCCACATTGGAGCAGCTTTAACGGCAGCAAGAGATATCTCAACACTTGTGTGGAGGCAGGAAACCTGCACATCCAATCCATTCTGTCACAAACAGGAACTGGGTGTTACCCTCTACAGTATCGACCGCAGATTGTGGGGTCCTTTTTTTGTTTCCACGGCTTTGCGGAGTCAACAACAATAATAATCATAATGCTGGCATTTGACCCAGCGCCTTCTCACCAGTCCGAGACACCTCCACCGTAAAGCGTAGCGACTGTGTGTCTTTGTGGTACTTGCGAAACGTTTTAGCCGATCGCGCCCAACGACATGCACCACCCCCCGCCCGCCCCACACACACACACACGCACACACGCACACACGAGCGCACACACATTCGCACACCAACACAAACAGGTCTGACGAAAGGTCACGGGCCTGAAACATTAACTCACTTTCCTCTCTCCATAGATGCTGCCTGACCTGCCGAGTGTTCCCGGCCACTTCTGTTTCGATCCCACAAACGGTTGTGATTTGAGTAATAATGTGTTTGAGTAACGTTTATTCAAGCGACGAATAAATACTTGAAGACATTATCGACCCCAGAAAGTGATCCGGCAATCGACTCACAACCAAGTTCCTACTTACTGCCGGTAAACAGAAAGCTCCACAAAAAAGTACTTGGTCAGGAATTTGCTTCAACTTTTCGGCACAATTTCCTCCACAACCAGTGTCACTCAGACATTTTTCCAGACACGCAGTCCCTGTAGCTCAGGGGTTAGACCCCTCGCCTCGCAAGCCAGAGGATCTGGATTTGATTCCTGGGCAGGTCAGGTCAGGGCGAAACCTTAGGCAAGTTTGCTTACTTGCACACAGACTCACTCACTCACTCACTCACTCACTCAGTAACACCAACAGGAACAAAATTACACGTGTAAAGCGCCTTTCACGTCGGGAGGACATCCCAAGACACTGGGACAGTCAGTGTTTCGGACCCGAGCTGGGGGTCGAGATCAGGGAGGGTGGAGGGCAGGGGTGGGGGAGCAGGGAGGTCAAAAGCACAGTCGAAGAGAGGGTCTTGAGGTGGATCTTGAAGGAGGAGAGGGAGGGGGTGAGGGAGGGGACGAGGCGGAAGGACTGCGGGATGGAGTTCCAGAGGGTGGGGGTAGAGAGGCTGAAGGCTCACCTGCCAATAGTGTGAAGAACAAGGTGGGGGACGTGAAACAGGCCAGAGACGACTGAGCGGAGGGAGCGAGCAGGATGGTAGGGGGTTAGGAGGTGGCAGAAGATTGGGGGAAGCGAGACCATGGAGGGGCTTTGAAGGTGAAGACCAAGATCTTGAACTGTATCTTCTGTGTGAGGGGAAGCCAGTGGAGTTGGGTGAGGATGGGGGTGATGGGGTCGGGGAGCCTGGTGGGGGTGAGGATGGGGGTGATGGGGTCGGGGAGCCTGGTGGGGGTGAGGATGGAGGTGATGGGGTCCCGGAGCCTGGTGCGGGTGAGGACACGGGCTGCAGAGTTCTGGATGATCTGCAGCTGGTGGAGGGAGGAGTTGGGGCGGCCGACAAGCAGGGAGTTTGTGCAGTCGAGCGGAGGTGGGGGGAAGGCAGATAGGTCGTGGCGCAGATGTGGGTAGAAAGGATCGTTGAGGGTCAAACAAGAGGCCAAGGTTCTGGACTCTCAGTGAGGTGGAGGGAGAAACCATGGATGTGAGTAAGAACCCGGTTGTTGGTCGATTGGTGGATCGCTTTTCTGGGGTAATAATCCCTTCAACAAATATAAATAATAATAATAATATTATTAATAATAATAATCCTTGCATTCTATATAGCGCTTTTCACATCCCACAAACAGTTGTGGATTCCACAAATAAATTATTAAATAAACAAATAAACAAACAATGAAATAAATAATTGTTCCCGCGATCCACCGCTGTCTGTGAGACGTCGCTGTGAGCAATTGGCTGCCGAGTTTCGCCCACAAAATACACAGTCACTCCGCACTCCACTCCACACTACAACTTATTCTGCGAAGCGCTTTGAAATGTTTCAATGAGATGATTGCAACGATTATTATTATTATTATTATTATTATTATTATTATTTTTGAGTTCCAGCCCATCGGGGAGTCTGAGCTCACAAGTCCAGGCTGACACTCCAGCACAGCGCTGGGTGGGGGGGAGACAGAGAGAGAGAGAGCGAGAGAGCGAGCGAGAGAGAGAGACGCATTGTCAGAGACGATGTCCTCCGGGTTCGGCGTTACACCTCACTCCCAGTCTGGGCGGACATTAAAGATCTCCCGCAGCTCTGTGAGGTTCAAGAGCATGGATTCCATTTCTGGTCTGTAATCCCACCCCCGGTTAGAGGACTCGGTGGGGGTGGGGGGGAGAGTTTCTCTCTCTCTCTCTCTCTCTCTCTCTCTCTCTCTCTCTCACGCACGCACGCACGCAGGCTCTCTCTCGCTCTCTCTCTCCCCTGGTGTCCTGACTGGCAATCCCCCAGATAAAATAGGTCGTTTACATCACAGCTGTTGCTGGAACGTCGTTTGCTCAAATAGGCGGCCAGGTTGGTTGTCTATGAGTCAAAATAAAATGTGGTCAGTGAGAAATTACTGTGCAGCCCACGAAGCGAAGCCAGATATTTCCATAGTATAAGGTGTGATATCAAATGCTCTACCAGGACACGTAGTATTATCGATAATTTCACGAGGAGGTGTTTCTGAGAGCGACAGAGGAAGAGAAAGATAACAAGAAAGAGAGAGAGAGGGAGAGCGATAGCGACGGCGCGAAAGAGTAAGTCAGAGAGAGAGAGAGAGAGAGAGAGAGACACACAGAGAAAGAAAGAGATAAATAATAATTCTTGCATTTGATATAATTATGTCTTCGAGACGTCTCGAAGCGCTTCACAGAATATACTGCAAAGTGGAGTGACCACCGGGTAGTTTGCGGGCGAAACGCGCCGAGCAGCGTCCCCGCAAACAGGCGTGGATTGAAGTGACCAAATGATTATTATCTTTATTATTATGCCCAGAAAAGCGATCCACCGATCCACTGACGACCGGGTTCCTTCTTACTGCCAGGTTAACAGACGTGCGTGTGTGTGGGGCGTAAGGAAGCGCCCAACATTTCACCGTCCCGGGAATCGAACCCGGGTCCTCTTGTTTGTCAGGCGAGTGCTCTAACCACTGAGGACTTGAGCTGAATGTTTAGCTGACAGGCGACTCAAACACACACTGAGCATCGTTCAGCAGCACAGCCTTACGCAGAGAGTCAACACCTTCTGCTCAGCGTCTCACCCAGATTCGCAGGCTTTACTGTAAAATATAGTGACTGTGCGTAACGTCCCAGAAACTGCCAGGAAATGATCGAGCGCGTTTATCTGGGGATGTTGGCGTTTGTTTCCGAGAGCAAAAGAGAGAGAAAGAGAGCAAAAGAACGAGAGTGAGAGAGAAGCAAGAGAATGAGATGGAGAGAATAAAAGAGAGAGAGTGAGAGCGCGATTAAAAGAGAGAGTGAGAGTGAGCCGGGCTGATATACACTGAGCCGGGCTGATATACACTGAGCCGGGCTGACACACACACACACACACACACACACCCTGAGCCGGGCTGACACACACACACACACACCCTGAGCCGGGCTGACACACCACACACACCTGACACACACACACACCCCTGAGCCGGGCTGACACACCACACACCACACACACACCCTGAGCCGGGCTGACACACACACACACACACACACCCTGAGCCAGGCTGACACACACACACACACACACACCCTGAGACAGGCTGACACACACACACACACACACACCCTGAGCCGGGCTGACACACACACACACCCTGAGCCGGGCTGACACACACACACACACCCTGAGCCGGGCTGACACACACACACACACACACACACCCTGAGCCGGGCTGACACACACACACACACACACACCCTGAGCCGGGCTGACACACACACACCCTGAGCCGGGCTGACACACACACACACACACCCTGAGCCGGGCTGACACACACACACACACACACACACACCCTGAGCCGGGCTGACACACACACACACACACACACCCTGAGCCGGGCTGACACACACAC
>NW_024704782.1:342092-349592 GCF_018977255.1 Callorhinchus milii | reverse complement strand
CACACACAGCTGCGTTGACACACACACACACACACACACACAGCCGCGCTCACACACACACACACACACACACACACCAGTGACCATCACGGTGTTATTCAAACACATGTTCTCACTGACCTCAGGGTGAGATATTTTCACTGCAGTACAAGTTTTCTTTCCTAAAAATAGTTGAATCATGTGAAAAATTAAGTAAATATAGACATTTTTGTCACACCTCAAACGGTTTCAATTTCTTGCTGTAAACATGTATGAAGAAGCCTTTCCTTGCGTCCTTGACTTATTAATAATCCTTACACTTGATACAGCGCCTGATCACGTCTTCGAGACGTCTCACAGCCCTTGTTCCCAATTTATACGGATGAACGATGGAGAGGGCTCTGATGAAACCTTCCCACCGGAACCCCAGGAAAACCCGTTTAGATAGACTTTAATCCCTCACCATCAGCGCTGCCCAGACACGGGCTGACATTTTGAGCCGTGACCTTGATCAAATTTACAGCACTTCAGTTGATTGTTAGTGGCACACACTTGTGTGTCAGCCCGGCTCAGTGTGTGTGTGTCAGCCCGGCTCAGTGTGTGTGTCAGCCCGGCTCAGTGTGTGTCAGCCCGGCTCAGGGTGTGTGTCAGCCCGGCTCAGTGTGTGTCAGCCCGTCTCAGTATGTGTCAGCCCGGCTCAGTGTGTGTGTGTCAGCCCGGCTCAGTGTGTGTCATTCCAGCTCAGTATGTGTCAGCCCGGCTCAGTGTGCATCAATCCGGCTCAGTGTGTGTGTCAGCCCGGCTCAGTATGTGTCAGCCCGGCTCAGTATGTGTCAGCCTGGCTCAGTGTGCGTCATTCCGGCTCAGTATGTGTGTCAGCCCGGCTCAGTGTGTGTGTCAGCCCGGCTCAGTGTGTGTGTCAGCCCGGCTCAGTGCGTGTCAGCCCGGCTCATATGTGTCAGCCCGGCTCAGTGTGTGTCATTTTGGCTCAGTGTGTGTCATTCCGGCTCAGTGTGTGTGTCAGCCCGGCTCAGTGTGTGTCAGCCCGGCTCATGTGTGTCAGCCCGGCTCAGTATCTGTCAGCCCGGCTCAGTGTGTGCCATTCCGGCTCAGTGTGTGTGTCAGCCCGGCTCAGTATGTGTCAGCCCGGCTCAGTGTGTGTGTCATTCCGGCTCAGTGCGTGTCAGCCCGGTTCAGTGTGTGTTTCAGCCCGGCTCAGTGCGTGTCAGCCCGGCTCATGTGTGTCAGCCCGGCTCAGTGTGTGTCAGCCCGGCTCAGTGTGTGTTTCAGCCCGGCTCAGTGTGTGTTTCAGCCCGGCTCAGTGTGTATCAGTGTGTGTCAGCCAGGATCAGTGTGTGTCAGCCCGGCTCAGTGCGTGTCAGCCCGGCTCAGTGTGTGTCATTCCGGCTCAGTGTGTGTCAGCCCGGCTCAGTATGTGTCAGCCCGGCTCAGTGTGTGTGTCAGCCCGGCTCAGTGTGTATCAGTGTGTGTCAGCCAGGCTCAGTGTGTGTCAGCCCGGCTCAGTGTGTGTCAGCTCGGCTCAGTGTGTGTCAGCCCGGCTCATGTGTGTCAGCCCGGCTCAGTGTGTGTGTCAGCCTGGCTCAGTGTGTGTCAGCCCGGCTCAGTGTGATGTCCGTCAGCCCGGCTCAGTGTGTGTGTCAGCCCGGCTCAGTGGTGTGGTCAGCCGGGCTCAGTGTGTGTCAGCCCGTCTCAGTGTGTGTCAGCCCGGCTCAGTGTGTGTGTGTCAGCCCGGCTTAGCGTGTGTGTGTCAGCCCGGCTCAGTGTGTGTGTGTCAGCCCGGCTCAGTGTGTGTGTGTCAGCCCGGCTCAGTGTGTGTGTCAGCCCGGCTCAGTGTGTGTCAGCCCGGCTCAGTGTGTGTCAGCCCGGCTCAGTGTGTATCAGTGTGTGTCAGCCCGGCTCAGTGTGTGTCAGCCCGGCTCATGTGTGTGTGTCAGTCCGGCTCAGTGTGTAGCAGACAGCCCGGCTCAGTGTGTGTCAGCCCGGCTCAGTGTGTGTGTCAACTCGGCTCAGTGTGCATCATTCCGGCTCAGTGTGTGTCATTCCGGCTCAGTGTGTGTGTCAGCCCGGCTCAGTATGTGTCAGCCCGGCTCAGTGTGTGTCAGCCCGGCTCAGTGTGTGTCAGCCCGGCTCAGTATGTGTCAGCCCGGCTCAGTGTGTTTGTCAGCCCGGCTCAGTGTGTGTCAGCCCGGCTCAGTGTGTGTCAGCCCGGCTCAGTGTGTGTCAGTCAGGCTCATTGCGTGTGTCAGCTCAGTGTGTGTCAGCCCGGCTCAGTGTGTGTCAGCCCGGCTCAGTGTGTGTCAGCCCGGCTCAGTGTGTGTCAGCCCGGCTCAGTGTGTGTCAGCCCGGCTCAGTGTGTGTCAGCCCGGCTCAGTGTGTGTGTCAGCCCGGCTCAGTGTGTGTCAGTGTGTGTCAGCCCGGCTCAGTATGTGTCAGCCCGGCTCAGTGTGTGTGTCAGCCCGGCTCAGTGTGTGTCAGCCCGGCTCAGTGTGTGTGTCAGCCCGGCTCAGTGTGTGTCAGCCCGGCTCAGTGTGTGTCAGCCCAGCTCAGTGTGTGTGTCAGCCCGGCTCAGTGTGTGTCAGCCCCACTCAATGGTAGCGCTCTCTTTCTCTCTCTCTCTCCTCTGAATCAGAAGATTATGGGTTCAAGCCCCCATGTCGGGACATAAATTCACACAGTGTAAGCTGACGCTCCGGGTGGGGGCGCGGGGGGGACTGTTGCATTGTTGGAGACCCCGTCCTTTGGATGAGACATTAAACTGTGTCTCATTGAAACTACATTGGAGCATCATTTCAGACGATGTGATTCCAAACACCAAAGTGGGGCTTGACCCCACAACCTTCTGACAGGGGCTGTCTGTGTCTGTGCAGTGTGTATAAGGCCGTGTTCATCCGTATAGATTGGGAACAAAGGCTTTGAGACGTCTCGAAGACGTGATCAGTCTCTGTATCAAATGCAAGGATTATTAATAATAATATTATTATTATTAGCTAAATTCGCCAAATTGTTTGTGAGCCAAAACCCCGCAACATTGAACGGGGAATCGAAAAATTAACATTGTGAATGGGTAGGGGGCAGAGGAGGGGGAGAATAATAATAATATTACCAATAATAATAATAAAGCGAGCTCCCACGGACGACTTTAATGATCTCCCGCGGCTGGCGCTGTTGGAAAAGGCGAGGGAACTTCTCACACTCTATCTTTCTCCACTGGTATATATAGTCATATACAGATAAAGTTCGGAGGCTCATTCCACGGATGTTTGTGGGACATGGCTGCGCGTGAGCTGATGGCTGCCGTCGCGTTTCACAACAATAAAAACAAAATGATGTTCGTACAGCGCCTTTCATGTTAAGGGATGGGGGGGGCGTCCCATTGCAGCCTCCGCCGGCTTAAAATAAAAAGTCGTTTCAGTTCGGAAATCAACTTCATCCCCCACCTCACAATCTGACTCATTACATCTCAGCCTGAGACAGCAGAAACCTTCAATACTGCCACCCACACACACACTCACACTCACACACACACACACACACACTCAAACATACACACCATCACTTACACATACACACACACTCATACACACGCTCACACACTGACACACACCCACACACACTCACATACACACGCTCACACTCACACACACTGACACACACACACTCACACTCACACACACTCATGCACACACTCACACTCACACACACACATAACATAACATGTAGGAGCAGGTGGAGGCCATTCGGCCCTTCGAGCCTCTGCCCCACCATTCAATCATTGCTGATCTTCTAATCTAACTCCAACTAATAACCTGACGCTGCCTTATCCCCATATCCCTTAATCCCTTTTGCAATAAGAAACCTATCTGTCTCAGTCTTGAATATGTTCAAGGACTGAACGTCAACAGCCCTTTGGGGTAATGAGTTCCATACATTCACTGCCCTTTGAGTGAAGAAGTTCTTCCTCAACTCAGTGCGAAAGGGTTGGCCTCTGATTTTAAGGTTGTGACCCCTGGTTTTAGTTTCTCCAACCGGGGAAACAATCTCCCACTATCTACTCTATCTGCCCTTTGATGATCTTATACGTTTCTATAAGATCCCCTCTAATTCTTCTATAATCTAGAGAATATAGGCCCAAATTGGTCAACCTATCCTCGTAACTCATCCCCTTCATCACTGGCACTAACCCAGTAAATCTACGCTGTACCCCCTCCAAGGCAAGTACATCCTTCCTTAAATAAGGAGACCAAAACTGCACACAGTATTCCAGATGCGGTCTCACCAGGGCCCTATACAGTGGCAGCAAGACTTCCCTACTCTTATACTCTAATCCTTTCATAATGAATGCAAACATACCGTTCGCCTTTCTAATCGTAGCTGCACCTACAGACTAACTTTCTGGTGTGTAAGTGTGAAGGTGCATCAATGCACACGGGGCAGTAGATAGCGGCTCCCTCTGGCCAACGGGAGAAACTGTTTGCCCCAACAATAAACTCACATTGTCTCAAACCGGGTGAATTAACAACGATGATAATCCTTCCATTTGGTGAAGAGCTTGATCAGACCGTTGGGACGTCTCAAAGCGCCTCACAGGGTACACTGTAAAGTGTAGTGACTGTGTGTTTGGTGGGCGAAGCGTGGCGGCCAATTGCGGTTGGGAGAGAGAAAGTCCTTTCTCTTTTCTAAAGTGCAGTAAAAGTTTATCTCCATAAATCAGACAATCACCTCAGTACACTCACTGTCCAGTTTCTCACCTTAATAGTAATATGACTTGTGCGAAGAAACCTAACGGAGAAACTATTATGAGGGGATTCGAGAAGAAACTACTCCCACTGGCGGGCGGGTGGGTAACCCGAGGGCACCGATTCAAAATAGTTGTTAAAAGAAACAGAGGGAAGTGGAGGAGAAATGTTTGTCTCTGTCTGTGTGTGTCTCTGTGTGTGTGTGTGTGTCTCTCTCTCTGTGTCTGTGTGTGTGTCTCTCTGTGTCTCTCTCCTCTGTGTCTGTGTGTGTGTCTCTCTGTGTCTCTCTCCTCTGTATGTATGTTTCTGAGTGTCTCTCTCTGTGTCTGTGTGTGTGTCTCTCTGTGTCTCTCTCCTCTGTATGTATGTTTCTGAGTGTCTCTCTCTGTGTCTGTGTGTGTGTCTCTCTGTGTCTGTGAGTGTGTCTCTCTGTGTCTGTGAGTGAGTCTCTCTCTGTGTCTCTCTGTGTCTGTGAGTGTGTCTCTCTGTGTCTGTGAGTGTCTCTCTGTGTCTGTGTGTGTGTCTCTGTGTCTGAGTGTGTCTCTCTCTGTGTCTGTGTGTGTGTCTCTGTGTCTGAGTGTGTCTCTCTCCTCTGTGTCTGTGTGTGTGTCTCTCTGTGTCTCTCTCCTCTGTATGTATGTTTCTGAGTGTCTCTCTCTGTGTCTGTGTGTGTGTCTCTCTGTGTCTGTGAGTGTGTCTCTCTGTGTCTGTGAGTGAGTCTCTCTCTGTGTCTCTCTGTGTCTGTGAGTGTGTCTCTCTGTGTCTGTGAGTGTCTCTCTGTGTCTGTGTGTGTGTCTCTCTGTGTCTGTGAGTGTGTCTCTCTGTGTCTGTGAGTGTCTCTCTGTGTCTGTGTGTGTGTCTCTCTGTGTCTGTGAGTGTCTCTCTCTGTGTCTGTGAGTGTGTCTCTGTGTCTGTGAGTGTCTCTCTGTGTCTGTGAGTGTCTCTCTCTGTGTCTGTGAGTGTGTCTCTCTCTGTGTCTGTGAGTGTCTCTCTCTGTGTGTCTGTGAGTGTGTCTCTCTCTGTGTCTGAGTGTGTCTCTCTTTGTGTGTCTGTGAGTGTGTCTCTGTGTCTGTGAGTGTGTCTCTGTGTCTGAGTGTGTCTCTCTCTGTGTCTGAGTGTGTCTCTCTCTGTGTGTCTGTGAGTGTGTCTCTCTGTGTCTGAGTGTGTCTCTCTGTATCTGTGAGTGCGTCTCTCTCTGTGTCTGTGAGTGTGTCTCTCTCTGTGTCTGTGAGTGCGTCTCTCTGTCTCTGTGAGTGTCTCTCTCTGTGTCTGTGAGTGTGTCTCTGTGTCTGAGTGTGTCTCTCTGTGTCTGTGAGTGTCTCTCTCTGTGTCTGTGAGTGTGTCTCTCTCTGTGTCTGTGAGTGTGTCTCTGTATCTGAGTGTCTCTCTCTGTGTCTGTGAGTGCGTCTCTCTCTGTGTCTGAGTGTGTCTCTCTGTGTCTGAGTGTGTCTCTCTCTGTGTCTGTGAGTGTGTCTCTGTGTCTGTGAGTGTGTCTATGTGTCTGAGTGTGTCCCTCCCTGTGTCTGAGTGTGTCTCTCTCTCTGTGTGTCTGTAAGTGTGTCTCTCTGTGTCTGAGTGTGTCTCTCTGTGTGTCTGTGAGTGTGTCTCTCTGTGTCTGAGTGTGTCTCTCTGTGTGTCTGTGAGTGTGTCTCTCTGTGTCTGTGAGTGTGTCTCTCTGTGTCTGTGAGTGTGTCTCTCTCTGGGTGTCTGTGTGTATCTGTCTCTCTCTGTGTCTGCAAGTGTGTCTCTCTGTGTCTGAGTGCGTCTCTCTCTGTGTCTGTGTTTCTCTATGTGTCTGTGAGTGTGTCTCTCTGTCTGTGTGTCTCTCTCTCTCTGTGTCTGTGAGTGTGTCTCTCTGTGTGTCTGTGAGTGTATCTCTCTGTGTGTCTGTGAGTGTGTCTCACTGTGTGTCTGTGTGTATCTGTCTCTCTCTGTGTGTGTGTCTGTCTCTCTCTTGTGTCTGTGTGTGGTGCCAGCCCTGTGTGGGCAACAACAACAACAGCAACAACAACTTGGATTTATATAGTGCCCTCCACGCCGGACGGCGTCTCAGAGCTGTGGGCAGGAGATGGTGAGTTCCTGTAGCTTCGCTGCTGTTCCCCCCCCATCGCCCCATAAAAGGGCCACCCAGTTTACGTTAAAGAGGTCATTGTTTTTTTGCAACAATCTATTATTCTTATTATTACAATCGTAATTATTATTATTGCGATTGTTATTGTTGCATTAATGTAATTAATGTTAATATTATTGTTGTCATTTGATTATCATTTTCTTATTATTGATGTTATCCAACGACTCGGACCCCCAAAATTTAGTTTGTCGTTTGCATTTACACAGCGTCTTAGCACATCACGAGGACGTCACAAAGTGCTTCGCGGGATTGACCCTAAATTGTAGTGACTGTGTGCTTTCTGGGGCGAACTCAGCAGCTGTTTTGCGCACAGCGATGTCCTCGCAAACAGCCATGAAGCGAGCGAATGATTTTATCTGGGGGAATTGTCGACCAGCACACCGGGAGAGAGAGAGAGAGAGGAGAGAGGGAGAGAGAGAAAGACTCCCTTCTCTTTTCCTGAAAATGCCGTTGGGAGATCTTTAACGCACGCCCGAACGGGGCACAGACGGGGAGTGAGAAACATCTCATCCAAAGTTGGAGACGCTTTGAAAATCCTTTATCTCCGGGTCTATAATATATGTACAGAGGTGACCGAAAGCGCGGTCAAAGAGGAAGGTCTTGAGGTGGACCTTGAACGAGGTGCTGTGCTGT
>NW_024704782.1:317092-339592 GCF_018977255.1 Callorhinchus milii | reverse complement strand
AATTGGCTGCCGCGTTTCGCCCACAAACATACAGTCAATTCACTTTACAATGTGTTCTGTGAAGCGCTTTGGGACGTCCTCCCGACGTGAAAAGCGCTATATCAAATGCGAGGATTATTATTATTATTATTATTCTGTGAAGCGCTTTGAGACATCACACCGAGCCGGGCTGACACCCACTGAACTGGACTAACACGCGCACACCGAGCCGGGCTGACACACACACACACACACTGAGTCAGGCTGAGACACGCTGAGCCGACGCAGTGACGGTGTAAAGGTGAGGTCTGTGTTGAATACTGACCGGCCATGATGTAGGTGACGCCCCCAGCCAGTGCGATCTTTCCCTTGACCAGGGGGTCTGAGCTGCCCACCTTCACACACTGTAACCCCAGCAGAGCCACGATCCCAGCCAAGAAGCCCAGGATGATGGAAATGATCATCAGCGCCTGCGAGGCACGGACATAGTCTGGAGAGAGAGAGAGAGAGAGAGTGGCTCAGTGTGACAAACACTCCACTCACACTCGCTCACAACCTGCACATTCACCGACGTACACTCTCACTCACTCGTATCATTTGTGAATATTATTATTATTATCTCACACATATTTTTGTAAGGGTCATGTCATTTTGTGTTGGTGTATAACATAATAAATCGCGGTCTTACATTTCCCTTTATTGTGATAATGTAATTTAATATATTATCGATTAATATTAAAAAAATTATAGTATGATGTTATATTAAGATAACCCTTATTTATCAATATGTTTTTATAAACATTTTTATAAATAAAGTTATGAAATTATAATAGTACATTATAATAATATAGTACATTAACAACTGAGGGTGTGCAGCCCATCTTATAATCATATTATATATTAGTTTATCATAACTTATTTTAATAAATCATAATTTTACACATTAATAATATCTTAACAGACAGTATGTTGCAATATTACATTGTTAGTGCTTATCGTGATTCACAATATACCACAACATATTTTAAAAATGGTGTACATAATGATATTGCGCAATTATATATTGCATTTAAGCGCTATTATTATTATTTATTCATAAAGTATATTTCTGATTTTTATTTGTAGAAATTAAAGTAATGTGACAACAATAATATTATCACGAGTGATGATATCAGCAGAACAACGTGATGACACGAACGCCGTGGAGTCCTGTAGCTCAGTGGTTAGAGCACTCGCTTTGCAAGCGAGAGACCTGAGTTCAATTCCAGGCAGAGGGCGAAACCTTGGGCAAGTTTCCTTACTCCACACAGAGCCTAATAATAATCCTCCAAAACCAAAAACAATAATAAATTGGTCATTTTCAATCTACGACTGTTTGTGGGACATTGCTGTGCGCAATTGGCTGCCGCGTTCGCCCACAAACATACAGTCAATTCACTTTACAGTGTGTTCTGTGAAGCGCTTTGGGACGTCCTCCCGACGTGAAAAGCGCTGTATCGAATGCGAGGATTATTATTATTAATATATTATTATTAATAACCGCCCGACCATCGGTGGCCTTCAGCCTCTCAGCCCCGAGGCTCTGGAACTCCATCCCCAGTGCCTTCGCCGCTTCCTCCCTTTCCTCCTTCAGGGCCTCGAGACCTTTCTCTTTGACCTTCAGCCTTCAGCTCCGCTCTCGACTCTCTTCCCCCTCCTCACCCCCTCCCTCCCTCCCCTCCCCATCCCCCCCCTCCTCACCCCCTCCCTTCCCTCCCCTCTCCCTCACCATCCCCCCTCCTCACCCCCTCCCTTCCCTCCCCTCCCCCTCACCATCCCCCCCTCCTCACCCCCTCCCCCTCCCCTCACCATCCCCCCTCCTCACCCCCTCCCTTCCCTCCCCTCACCATCCCCCCCTCCTCACCCCCCCCCTCCCCTCACCATCCCCCCCCTCCTCACTCCCTCCCTCCCCTCCCCTCACCATCCCCCCCCTCCTCACCCCCTCCCTCCCCTCCCCTCACCCTCACCATCCCCCCCCTCCTCACCCCCTCCCTTCCCTCCCCTCCCCTCACCATCTCCCCCCTCCTCACCCCCTCCCTCCCTCCCCTCACCCCCTCCCTCCCCTCTCCCTGACCATTTCCCCCGCAATGCTCGGGTCCTGACCCAACTGTACAGCGCCTCGGGACGTCCTCCCGACGTGAAAGGCGCTCAATAAATGGAATCTTGTTGTTGTTGTTGTTGTTGTTAAACGATTGTAGACGAGATCGTCCCGACTTTAAAATGCGCGGGAAAAATTGCGCGGGACAAAACAGCGCGGGAGAGAGTTTGCGCGCGGGGAGGGGGGGGCGGGGCGGAGAGGCGAGTGGGATGAAGTGCGCCTGCGCGGAGGTCGGGGGGGTGGAGCTCGGAGCTGGGACGGGGCGCATGCGCCAAACGCAGCGTCGGTTAAAAAGGGCGGGAAGCGCGCGCCGGAGCCGTTAGTCCCCCCCCGCGGTGACGGCCCCGGAGCGGCGCGAGAGGCGGGGAGTGAAGGCACCGCACCGCCCGGTGTTCGCCGCGGGGAGAAGCGCTGACAGCAACCGACAGGAAAGGCCACAGGTAATCGTTGATAATAATAATAATAATAGCAACAGCAGTAATCGCTGACCGTCTCACACGGGACGTCGACGACGAGGCCTCAAAGCGCTTCACAGAATTTACACTGTAAAGGGGAGGGTCCGGCCCGGCTCCCCCCCCCCCCCCTCCCTCAACACCTCACTCCCTCCCTCACTCCCTTCCTCACCCCCTCACTCCCTCCCCTTCCTCTCCCCCCCCTCACACCCTCCCTCCTCACCTCCTCCCTCCCTCAACACCTCACTCCCTCCCTCACTCCCTTCCTCACCCCCTCACTCCCTCCCCTTCCTCTCCCCCCCCCTCACACCTCCCTCCTCACCTCCTCCCTCCCTCAACACCTCACTCCCTCCCTCACTCCCTTCCTCACCCCCTCACTCCCTTCCTCTCCCCCCCTCCTCCTCACCTCCTCCCTCCCTCAACACCTCACTCCCTCCCTCACTCCCTTCCTCACCGACTCACTCCCTCTCACCCCCTCACACCTTCCCCCCCCACCTCCTCCCTCCCTCACTCACCCCCTGCCTCCCTCACCCCCTCACTCCGCCCTCCCTCCTTCCATCGCTCTCTCCCCTCCCCCCTCGCTCCCTCGCTCCCTCCCCCCCTCGCTCCCTCCCTCCCTCCCCCCTCGCACCCTCCCTCCCTCCCCACCTTCAAATCCCACCTGAAGACCTTCCTTCTCAATCATGTTCACGGTCATCTCCCAACACCCCTCCCCCACACCCCCACCACCTCCCCTGCTCTCCGCCACCCCCCCCCCCCGGCTCGGGGTCAAGCTCTCTGGGACGCTATCCCCGCATGAAGGGACGAGGTGTAGTTGTAGGGGCTGCTGTAGTGACTGTGCATCCTGCGGGCGGAATGTGGCAGCCAGTTGCGCACAGCAGTGTCCCACAAACAAATTGTGGGTTTGAAAGTGTCCAAATCTTTTAAAAGAAATTATTTTCCCCGGAAAAGCGAACCGCCAACCGACTGACAGCCGGGATCCTGTTTACTGCCCGGTAAACAGAGGCGTGCGTCTGGAGTAAGGAAACTTCCCATAGGTTTTGCCTTGACCGGGGTCCTCTCGCTTGCGGGGCGAGTGCTCCAACTAACCACTATCTTTAGTTGCTTATCTTACCTCCCGCAGCAAGAGTTCAACGCAAGGAGGAGATTTTGCGAGGTTATCTATGGTGAGGAGTGTAAATATGCATCCTGTAGTCCTGTAGTCTAGTGGTTTGAGCACTCGCCTCACAAGCAAGAGGACCGGGGTTTGATTCACGGGCAGGATGACATGATGGGCAAGTTGCCTTACTATGCTAACGCCTCTGCTTACCCAGCAGTATGTAGGATACCGCTTGTTTGTCGCCTGGTGGATTGCTTTTCCAGGCGTAATAATTCCTTCAAAGTAATAAATAAAAATAATTTTACTCAAACGCTGCTTGCACAACTGGCTGCTACATTTCGCCCACAAAATATACAGTGAATTCACTTTACAATGTATTCTGTGAAGTGCTTTGAGACATCTCGAAGACGTGATAAGGCTCTATATCAAATGCAACGATTATTATTATTTCTGAAGTTTACTTGAGTTAGAGTTATAAAGTGAAGTATTGTTGAACAGTGAGTGGATATTGATAGGTTTAGACATATTCAAACAATATAATTCACTCTCACACATTCTCTCGCCTCATCACTTACTGCTCAGTCCGAACAATGAGAGGAAGTATCTGCAGTTGTAGACTCCAGTTGAGTCGCTGGCACAGCTCTTCCATAGATTCTCGTAGATGGTGGAGGTGGTGATCACACTGCCATCCAGCGTGGACACCTTCCACTCCTCGTTGGCCAGACACACGGCAGTTAGGACCCAACCGCTCACACCCAGAACAAAGCCCACCGTATCCACTCCCGACATCACTCCCTCCCTCAGCCTCTCAGGCTGGAACTCGGCTGCCCTCACAGTCACTGGACTGGGTTCACAGTCACTGGGCTGCCCTCACAGTCACTGGACTGGGTTCACAGTCACTGGGCTGCCCTCACAGTCACTGGACTGGGTTCACAGTCACTCGACTGGGTTCGCAGTCACTGGGATGGGTTCACAGTCACTGGGCTGGGTTCACAGTCACTTTTGTGCCCTCAGGGTCACTGGGCTGCCCTCACTGTCACTGGACTACCCTGGCTCTTGCTCGCTCTATATTATCACTCACTCCCCCTCGCTCTCTCGCTATCTCTCGCTCGTTCTCACTCGCTCTCGCTTTCCCTACTTTGAACTAACTCACCAGATGTTGTAAAGCCTGATATTAGCAAAGGGGGCGGGTAGATATTCACAGGTGCATCCACTGCAAAACATGGCGCGGAGCTGGATCCACGTCCATCCCAGGGGCTGTCAGGTTGCCTATCGCTGACAAGCCCTGCCCGGCCTGCAGAAACCCTGCTGGTCGCGGACTGGCCAAGACAGTCTGGCTTCCCTCAGAATCCAGTTCGGGACTTCCAACCCCCAACGGTCAGTTGTCTATCTCAGCCGATGGTTCATCCGTAGCCGGCAAACACGGGGTTAAACGGGTCAGCGTTACATGTTACCGGAATAGAGCACAGACTCTGACCCACAACACGCTGAGCAATCCAATAGGGAGCCATTCATTAGCATTCTCACTCAGACGAGACGTTAAGTCGAGTTCCCTGTCTGTTCAGGTGGATGTTGAAGATTGCTCCCCATCGTGTCTGTGCTGGTGCTCGCTCCCAACACACTGGAGCTCTCTACTCTAACTCCATTCCCTGCTCTCTCCCCATCATGTCTGTGCTCGCTCCCCCACTGGAGTTCTCTACTCTAACCCCATTCCCTGCTCTCTCCCCATCATGTCTGTGCTCGCTCCCCCACTGGAGTTCTCTACTCTAACCCCATTCCCTGCTCTCTCCCCATCATGTCTGTGCTCGCTCCCCCACTGGAGTTCTCTACTCTAACCCCATTCCCTGCTCTCTCGCTCCTCATCATGTCTGTTCTGGTGCTCGCTCTCCAACTGGAGCTCTCTACTCATAACCCCATTCCTTGCTCTCTCCCCTCCGTGTCTGTGCTCAGACATATCAAGCATAAACACGCAGACATACACACACAGACCCTGATATTAACAAATGGGTGATGAAGTTGTGAAGTGAGCAAGTGTAATTACTGTTATGGACACAAGTGTTTTATGTGCCGTATTGATCCCTGTTATCTGCTGAAGTGCGACGCAGGAGTGTATACCTCCCCCCTCACCACACCAGACTGTGTGGGGCGACAATGCTAATCATTCCGGGATACAAGCAGGCATTAAGGACGCACACACAGCACATGCATGGCACACACACGGCACACATGCACACATACGCGCACACAATGACCATCACACACTCCCTGAGCCTCACACCCACAATACACACACATACACACATACAGCGCCCAGACACACCCACAGCGCACACACACACAGTGACCACCACAGACTCTCGCTGAGCCTCACACCAATAATAAACACATGCACACACACAACAGCGCACACACAATGCATGCACACACAGCGTGCAAACACACACAGAACAAGCTGCAGTGACAGTAGAACAGTAGATAGGCACACAGGCAGTGTAGGCAACATGGGAATGTGAGAGGGACACAGGGCTTTTACCCTATCAGTAGGAATGCAATTGTGTTTCATTGCTTAGTACGGACTGACCGAGATATGGATATCTGTCAGCTTCGCAGAGTGATAATAATAATTCTTATATCTGATGTCAGGAGGAGGACTCAAAGTGCTTGACATGATTCGCTACAAAGTGTAGTGACTCTGTGTTACAGAGATGTCCCCGCAAACAGCTGTGAAGTGAGTGGGCGATTTTATCTGGGGGAGTGCAGCCAGGACACCAGGAGAGAGAGAAAGATACTCCCTTGTCTTTTCCCGATAGCACCACGGGAGAGCGTTGACATCTACCTGAAAAGAGCTCAGACAGGGAGTGAGGTTTAACATCTCATCCAAAGGTCAAGATCATTGACAATGGGGAGTTCTTTGACCCCAGTTATCCCTCTATCTCTCTTTCCTGCTGCTTATCCAGCTAGGACCACCCTCCCCGTTAGTTAGGGCTTTGCCTGAAAGGTTAACAGGAGCTGAGGGGGAGGATTCCCTGCCCTCAGTGACTGGTCTGCCCTTCCAGGTCCTGTCGATGGGCCGGGCTGTGCCCTGCGGACACACCAGGCTCAGGAACCGGACCAGAGCTTGGCTGGAGACTGTCACTCATTAACTAATGACGAGTCCAATGATGTCAGTCAAGGCTGTGTGTGGGTGGGGGGGAGTGCGGAGAAAGTGTAGCCACCATCAGTGTTAATGAGTTACTTTGCCTCAGGCTACACAATGCACAATACAGGCTGGAGGACAATACACATTAACCCAATGGCCCGGTTCCTCTCACAGGTGGTCAATTTCCCCCAACCTGCGGAGACATCTCCGTCACCGGTAATAAAGTAATCAATATTGATTGCGTTTCATACAGCTCTTATCACATCCAGACACCGCTCAGCTTCTCACACCCAGATCACCCTCAGGTCACACTCACACACAAACGCACACTCTCACTCACTCACACACACTCACTCACTCACTCTCATTCACACACTCACACGCATTCATACACACTCACTCACATTCACACATAGGAATTTCTATGTGTAGGTTGGATGCATGGAATTCTCAGTTTGGATTTGGAGACTCTTAAGCACGGTAATGGATTTCCACATGTGTAAGGCACGCGGCTGACCAAAAAAATCACTCGCACACACTCACTCACACAACAATTTTTCATTTACCCAGTACCCCTCATGCGGAGCAGAGTCTCGGAGCACTTAACAGTGAGGAGCCTGATGGTGAGCCAGGAGGAGGTGAATGTAAGCATGGTCGAAGAGCAAAGTCTTCAGGCTTGATCTAAAAGAGGGAGCAAGGCAGAAGGATTGAAGTAGAGAGTTCCAAAGTGGCTGATGGTGGAGCAGATGGGACGAGGGGCAAATAGGAGGTCGGAGTCAGATGAGCGGAGGCAGAGGATAGTGAATTGGGGGGTCAGCAGGTCGGAGATGTAGGGCGGTGCCAGGGCATTTCAGGAATTCAGGACAAGCATGAGGATCTTGAAGTCAATCCGTTATGGGATAGGGAGACAGTGGAACGAGGCACACACACTCAAATATTCATTTACACACACATGCATTCAATTAAACACTCCTCTTCCACTATCACTGACTGTCTCACACTGTGTGTCTCTAACTGTGTGTCTCTCACTGGGATTGTTAATATTAAACTTTTGTTCTTTGTTTTCTGCTGTTTACAGTCCAACTCAAATCACTGTTCACAGCACCCATTGGCTTCATTTCTCAGTGAATTATCTCAGCCCTCACTGTCCTCCAACCCCCTCAGCTCTCACCCCGAGTCAGAATAGACATGCGCCTTGGGACATCTCTCAGACGTGAAAGGCACTGTGTAAATGTCAATTTGTATTTGTATTTTATTATGTGCCTCAATCGTGTTCAGTCTCGCGAATCAAGAGGTTGTGGATTCGAGCTCCATGTTGGGGACTCTGAGCTCACAGTCCAGGCTGGGGGGAGAGAGAGAGAGACTTTGTCCTTTGGATGAGACATTAGACCTCACTTCCTTAGACCTCACTTCCTATCTGTGCCCTGTTGAGGCGAATGCTAAAGATCATCCCACAGCACTGTCGGGAAAGAGAGAAGGGATTTTCTCTCTCTCGGTCGACAATTTCCTAGATGAAATTGCTTGCTCACGTCATGGTTGTTTGCGGGGACCTCACTGTGTGCAAATCGGCTGCCTTGTTTGCCCACAAAACACAGTGAATCCTGTGAAGTGCTTTGTGTTGTAATCCAATTGATTCAAAACTCCTCCACCTGTATACTCATCCACACAAAACTCCACAACGCCATCATCCCAGTCCTCGCCAGCCTATCACATACACTAAACTCTGTACCCTAATCACCCCAGTCCTCGCCAGGTTCCACTGGCTCCCTTTCACAGAATGGATCAAATTCAAGATCCATTTACTCATTTTCAAATCCCTTCACGCCCTGGCACCTCACTATCTCTGCTTACCCCCAACCCGGAATCTCCATCGGCTGCCTTCTGCCTCCGCCATTTCCCTAGTCCCCTCCACTCCACCATCAGCGCCATACCTTCAGCCATACGTCTTGAAACTCAATCACTCCCTGCCTGCACCCCTCCACCTTGCCTCCTCTTTGCTTGTCCTCATACCGCACCTGAAGAAACTTCCTTTTCGCCTGTGCTTTCTTTGCTGTTAAGCTCTAACCTCCGCAGCTGTTAAATGCAGAGGCACTGATCGGTTGAAAGGCACTGTGTAAATGTGAGCTGTGGCTGTCAATGTCACACACATATACACACACATTCCCAGAGCTGAAATCAGGAGTGATAACAACATGCTCGAGAACAAATGAAATGGATTTCAGTTAGGAAATAATAACTGGGGATACAGTATATAGTTTGGGACACGACATGTCAAGCGACTGCCAGGATGATGGAAGGCGAACTTGGTCTTCTTTAATACTGGCAAATTCTTATGTTCTTATGTAGGTGACAGGTGGGACTGAGTTTAATGATTGAAACGGAGCAGCAAGGACAGGAGGCTGGTCTGTCACTGAGTGGTGGTACCAGGTGTGTGAGGCAGAGTGTTTCCCAGCCCCCAGGTCAGGGTCAACATCAATCGGAGAGGCTAGGTACCTCCCTTCCCCCCCCAGGCCTGGGCCTGAGAACATAACACCAAAATGTTCTGTATCGTAGTGGTTAGAGCATTCGCCTTGCAAGCGAGAGGAGCCGGGTTCGATTCCCAGTCAGCGTGAAGCGGTAGGCAAGTTTCCTTAATCCACACACATGCCTCTGTTTACCTAGCAGTAAGTAGGAACCTGGTTGGTGGTTGATTGGCAGATCACTTTTCGGGGGTAATAATAATCAGCTATTGGCTACCACGTTTCAGCCACATTATACACAGTCACTACATTTTGTAGAATATTCTGTGAAGCGCTTTGAGATATCTCAAAGATGTGATAAGGCTGTATATGAAACGGTAAGGATTATTATAATGTCAGGCATTCATTGGCGGTGTCTCTGATAATTTGGCGCTATCTTTTCCCATCAACGCTGCAGTGGAACGCCAGCCTGGACTGTGAGCTCAGAATCCCTGACATGTGGTTTGATAGACTGAGCTGACTGAGCTATGCTGTACCTTTATAGCACCTTATCGCGTTGAAATGTCACTCAAGTGCATCCCAACTGTCGGTAGGATTAAGCAGCTTGTGCTGAGTAAGCCTTGTTTGCAGCATTGGACTTGGACCTTGAGAACATGAAGGTGGCTGGCACAGTGCAAGCTCTGCTGTAAAGGTTCTCCTAAATCGCTGAAGACAGATGTCCATCAGGTAGCTGACGACAAAACTCTGAGACTTGGGCCATTACCTGGCATCTGTGTTTTTTGAATACGATCATTTAAGGTGGTGCTGATCATGGTGACGGGTTTCCGTGTGTGTCAGACACATGGCAGGTCACGGTGACGGGTTTCCACGTGTGTCAGACACCCGCCTGATCACGGTGACGGGTTTCCACGTGTGTCAGACACTTGGCAGGTCACGGTGACGGGTTTCCACGTGTGTCAGACACCCGGCTGGTCACAGTGACGGGTTTCCACGTGTGTCAGACACCCGGCTGATCACGGTGACGGGTTTCCACGTGTGTCAGACACTTGGCAGGTCACGGTGACGGGTTTCCACGTGTGTCAGACACCCGGCCGGTCACGGTGACGGGTTTCCGTGTGTCAGACACCCGGCTGATCACGGTGACGGGTTTCCACGTCTGTCAGACACCCGGCTGATCACGGTGACGGGTTTCCACGTCTGTCAGACACCCGGCTGATCACGGTGACGGGTTTCCACGTCTGTCAGACACCCGGCTGATCACGGTGACGGGTTTCCACGTCTGTCAGACACCCGGCTGATCACGGTGACGGGCTTCCACGTGTGTCAGACACCCGGCTGATCACGGTGACGGGTTTCCACGTGTGTCAGACACCCGACTGATCACGGTGACGGGTTTCCACGTGTGTCAGACACCCGACTGATCACGGTGACGGGCTTCCACGTGTGTCAGACACCCAGCTGATCACATTGACAGGTTTCCGCTTGGCTCATCACAGTAATGGGTTTCCGCGTGTTACAGACTCCCAGCGAATAAAAGGATATGAATAAGGTACAGAGTAAGTCAGGTGGGGTGAAATAAGGAGAAACAGAGATTGATTGTCTCCATTGTTCATTCATTGATCCTGAGGGAGAGGCACAGATTTGAGATAAAGATAAAAAGAAATTAAAGGATAAGCGAAAACAAACTTGTCTTTATACAGACAGATCGATGGGACGCCTACCTGACACTGACATTGCAACACAAAAGCCTATTGCATTCTCAGGCCAGAGTGACAGTTATAAAGTTGTCGGGAGACAAAATCAAAGTACCGTTAAAGACAATTAGGCTGTCAGTGACGTCAATGAACAATCTGCAGGCAACGATCCCAGTGAACTCTGAACAGCCATTCACATTGTAAACCACAGGCCCCATACTCTTCTACTGTGAAGGGGGTTGAGGTGAGAGGACGTCGCCTTTAAATTTCTCCCCCCCCCCCCCCCACACACACAAAATCTCGCCCCTCTCCCCACCATCCAATCTCGCACCCTACTGACAGCCCAGTGATGGGTGTTTGTCAGAAACCAGGCTGATCTGGTTGATCATGGCGTGATGGGTTTTCATGTGTGTGTGTGTGTCAGACAACCGGCTGATCATTGTGATGGGTTTCCATGTGTGTCAGACACCCGGCTGATAACGTGATGGGTTTCCGTGTGTGTCAGACATCCGTAGATCATGTGATGGGTTTCCATGTGTGTCAGAAACCCGGCAGATAAAACGATATGAACAAGTGCAGAGTAGATTGTCCGAGGTGAAACAATTCTCCGCTCGGCAGGGACTGGCCTGCTCCACGTCCCATGGGTGGGCTGGCCTTCAACCTCTCTGTTCCCACCCCACCCTCTCAAACTCCATCCCGGAGCCCCTCTATCTTGCCCCCTCCCTCGCCTCCTTCACGGCCCATCTCAATACCTTCCTTGTCTACCGCGCCATTCAGTCAGTCTGTCTACCTGTCTGTGCCCCTGTCTCCCTGTCTGTTTGAAGATCTGTCTCTCCCTGTCTGTCTCTCTGCCTGTCCTGTCCCCTCCTCACCACAGGCTTTGCTCTGCACAGACAGAGGTTCCTGAATTCATAGTGTGGGATCACTCACTGATAATTATTGACAGACTTTATTATGCCTGTAACACATTAGCTTTCAGTCACTCCACCCGCGACTATCACCCCATGCCGCTACCCCTCCACCTCGCCCTCTCTTTCCCCATCTTCAGGCTGCCACTGAAGACCTTCCTCTTTGACTGCGCTCAGGGTTACCTCTCCCCGGCTCGGAGTCTCGCTCCGCCACTGTTAATCGCTGTGCTTCGTCACCCTGCATAAGAATCAGCGGCATCATCCTGGCTCAGTGGCTCGCACTCTCGCCTCAGTCAGAAGGTTCAAACCCCGTTTGAACTCACACAGTCCAGGCTGAAGCTCCCAGCGCAGTGCTGGGGGGAGAGAGAAAGAGAGTGCCGCATTGTCGGGAGATGCCTTCCCTCAGATGAAACGTCAAACCTCACTCCCCATCTGTTTCCTGCTCAGGTGGACATTAATGATATAATAATAATAATCCTTGCATTTGATATAGCGCTTTTCACGTTGGGAGGACCTCCCAAAGCGCTTCACAGAACACACTGTGAAGTGAATTGACTGTATATTTGTGGGCGAACGCGGCAGCCAATTGCGCACAGCAATGTCCCACAGACAGTCGTGGATTGAAAATGACCAATTTATTATTGTTTTTGGTTTTGGAGGGATTATTATTAGGCTCTGTGTGGAGTAAGGAAACTTGCCCAAGGTTTGGCCCTCTGCCTGGAATTGAACTCAGGTCTCTCACTCGCAAAGCGAGTGCTCTAACCACTGAGCTACAGGACCCAAAGATCCCCAGGATCTCCTGAAGCTCAGTGGTTAGAGCAATCGCCTTACAACCGATAAGACCTGGGTTTGATTCCCCGGCAGAGCGAAACATTTCCTTACTCCACGCACATGCCTCTGTTTACCTAGCAGTAAGTAGGAACCCGATTGCTAGTCGATCGGCAGATCACTTTCTGGGGATGATAAGCCCTTCAAAAAAATATAGAATAATTTAGTGACTCAATCCACGACTCCTTATGGGACACTGCTGTGTGCAATTGGCTGCCGGGCTTTCAGCCTCTCTGCCCCCACACTCTGGAGCTCCATCCCACAGTCCTTTCATCTCGTTTCCTCCATTACCTCTTTCAAGGCCGGTCTCAAGACTCTTCTCTTCGATCATGCCTTTGGTCACCCTCCCACCTCTCTGCCTTCCCTAACCACTACACCATCCCTCCCCGATGCTCGGGCCCCGACCCCTGACTGTTCAGCGCTTTGGGACATCCTCCCAACGTGAAAGGCGCTCTATAAATGTAATTTTGTTGTTTGTTGTTGCCGCGTTTTACCCACAAAATAGAATCAATTCACCTTACAGAATATTCTGTGAAGCGCTTTGAGACGTCTCGAAGACATGAAAAGCACTATACCAAATGCAAGGATTATTATTATTATTACAGTATATTCTGTGAGGGGCTTTGAGTCGTCTGGAAGCCGTGGTAAAGCACTATATCAAATGTAAGAATTATTATTATCTCCCACAGCACTATGGGAAAAGAGAAGGGAGTTTCTGTCTCTCCCCATACCCTACCTGACAATCTCCCAGATAAAATCGCTCGCTCGCTCACTTCATGGCAGTTGTGGGATATTGCTATGCGTAAGTTGGCTGCTCATGGCCCATTAAACACACACTTTATGGCGTCCTCTCAATATGAAAGGCACTGAGTCAATTATCATTATTATTATCAGTAGAGATAACAGAGGTAATAACAATAGTAATCTTACATTTAGTAGAGTATCTTTCAGGACAATGACAATCCGCATTTACACTGTGCCTTTCACATCGGGAGGATGCCCCAAGGCGTTAGATGGATTTGGAGCTGAGCTGGGGTTTGGGATCAGGAGGGGTAGAGGGGAGGGTGGGGGTAGGAGGGTGACCGAAGGCGTGGTCAAAGAGGAGGGTCTTGAGACAGGCCTTGAAGGAGGCGAGGGAGGGTGCGAGGCGATGGGAGTGTGGGATTGAGTTCCAGAGGGTGGGGGCAGTGAGGCTGAAGGCCCGACCACCCATGTGTGGTGGGCCGGGTGGAGGATGTGAAGCAGGTTGGAGTCCACTGAGCAGAGGGAGTGGAGGTTGATATGGGATTAGCAGATCACAGAGGTAGGGAGGAGCGAGGTCTTGGAGGGCTTTGAAGGCGAGGACGACGATTTTGACTCTGTCTTCTGGGGGAATGGGGAGCCAGTGGAGCCGGGCGAGGGTGGGAGTGATAAGGTCATGGAGCCTGGTGCGGGAGAGAACACGAGCTGCGGAGCTCTGGATGATCTGCAGCCTGTGGAAGGAAGTGTTGAGGAGGCCGACAAGCAGGGAGTTGGCATAGTCAAGTCTGGAAGTGAAGAAAACGTGGATGAGGGTCTCAGCGACCTGAGGGGTGAGGCAATGGCAGAGCTAGGAGATGTTGGGGGGAAGGTAGAGCGGGTCACAACAACAGCAACAAGATTACATGTGTATAGCGCCTTTCACGTCAGGAGGACGTCCCAAGACGCTGGACAGAGTACAGCATTTCAGACCCGAGCTGGGGTTGGGGGGAGGGGCAGGGGAGCGGCTGATGGCATGGTTGAAGAGGAAGGTCTTGAGGTGGGACTTGAAGGAGGCTGAGGAGGGGGCGAGACGGAGTGACTGGGGGATGGAATTCCAGAGGTTGGGGGCAGAGTGGCTGAAGGCTCTCCCGCCAATGGTGGGACGGGTGGGTCGATGGACGTGGAGCAGCCAGAGCCGGCTGAGCAGAGGGAACGTGTGGGTTGGTAGGGTGTTAGGAGGTCGCAGAGGTAGGGTGAGGTGAGGCCATGGGGGGCTTTGTAGGTGAGGACCAGGATCTTGAACTGGATCCTCTGAAGGATAGGGAGCCAATGGAGTTGGGCGAGAGTGGGGAGATGGGGTCGCGGAGTTTGGTGCGGGAGAGGACACGGGCTGCAGAGTTAGTTCTGGAGTATCTGCAGCCTGTGGATGGAGGAGTTGGGAAGGCCGACACGCAGGCGTTTGCATAGTCGAGCCTGGAGGTGATGAAGGCATGAACAAGAGTTTCAGCGGCCTGAGGGGTGAGTTAATGGCGGAGTCGGGCGATGTTACAGAGGTGAGGGAAGGCAGAGCGGGTCATGGCTTGGATGTGGGGAAGAAAAGACAGTTGAGGGTCGAACCTGACTGGCTGGTGAGTTGAAGTGTGCAACCATGGAGGTTGATGCTGCCAGAGCCTGAGGTGCAGAGGGTCGCGGCACAAATGTGGGGTTTAAAGGAAAGTTGAACCAGGAGACTGAGGTTTCGGACTGGTTCAGTGAGGTGGAGTGTGTAATAATAAATAATCCTCGCATTTGATAGAGCGCTTTTCACGTCGGGAGGACGTCCCAAAGCGCTTCACAGAACACACTGTAAAGTGAATTGACTGTATATTTGTGGGCGAACGCGGCGGCCAATTGCGCACAGCAATGTCCCACAAACAGTCGTAGATCGAAAATGACCAATTTATTATTGTGTTTGGTTTTGGAGGGAATATTATTAGGCTCTGTGTGGAGTAAGGAAACTTGCCCAAGGTTTGGCCCTCTGCCTGGGATTGAACTCAGGTCTCTCACTTGCAAAGCGAGTGCTCTAACCACTGAGCTACAGGACTCCAGAACGTTGATGCTGTCAGTGACTGAGGTGTGGAGGCGCTGATGGGAGCCAAGCAGGAGGGCTCGTATACACTGTCAGTCTCTCTGACTGTCTGTCTGTATATGTATCTTGTTGATTATCTAGCTTCACGCCCTCTGGATTTTCCCCGGCTGACAGCCAACCCGATCAGCCCCGCCACCCTGGCAATGCCAGCTGCAGCCAACATGCCCACGATAGCTCTCTCTGTCACTCTCTCTCTGTCACTCTGGGCTTCTCTCTCTCTTTTTCCCTATCGCTCTCTCTCTTAAGTTTTTCTCTTTCTTCATCTCGCTCTCTTCTGGACTTCTCTCTCGGTTTTTCTCTATCTGTCACTCTATCACACACTCTCTGGGTTTTTCTCTCTGTCACTCTTTCTCTCTGTGTCACTCTGTGGGTTTCTCTGTGTCACACTCTCTGTGTTTCTCTGTCACTCTGTCTCTCTGGATTTTTCTGTCACTCTCTCTGTGTCATTCTCTCTGGGTTTCCCTCTCTCTTTGTGTTTCTGTCAGTGTATCTGTAGGTTCTCTCTATCTGTCAGTCTCTCTCTGTGTTTCTGTCAGTGTCTCTCTCCGTCAGCGTATCTCTCTCTCTCTCGGTGACTCTCTGTCAATTTCTCCCTTAACAGTGTCTCCCTCTCGCTGAATTTTTGTCTCTCTTGAGTTTCAATGTCTCTCCCTGAGCTTCGCTCTCTGGATTTTTTAGTCTCTCTCTCTCAGGTTTTTAAAGAGATACAGATCGATCTACAGACAGACAGTCAGAGAGACTGACAGACACCAACAGATAGATATACAGACACACACAGACAGAGAGACCAACAGAAACACACACACAGATAGATAATAGACACACAGCTACATACACAGACACACACATAAAGACATGTACAGGGAAAGCCAGCAAGATAGGGTAATGTTGTAGTGTGTTTATTGGACATTAGAAAGCTCAATCTACACATATAGTCTGCGTGGTTCAGTGGAGGAGAGGTGGTGGGTGGTATGTTCTGGGAGCACCACACCAATGTTAATAAAAACGGGGCCAGGAGAGGCACAGCGCAGTTACTATCAAAATCACCGTCAGGAGGAGGGGACGCACGTCATTTGATGGCTTCAGCGCTCAGCGCGGTGGGGGATAGGCCAGAACTGTCAAAGGCAGAGCAGGTTCAGGGCTCAGGAATGCTTCACGCCCTCTGGTCAAGATTTTCCTCGGCTGATAGCCAACCCGATCAGCCCCGCCACCCCGGCAATGCCAGCTGCAGCCACTGTGCCCACGATAGCCATGCCAACCAGCCCGTCTGTAAACAACAACACCACCAGTAAATACCCCAACAGCAACCGTCAGCGTGTCTCTGTCTCTGTTACTCTCTCTCTGTCACTATCTCTCTCTCTCACGGGTTTCTGGGTTTTTCTCTCTATCACACTCTCTCTGGGTTTCTCTGTCAGTCTCTCTCTCGCTCTCTCTGAGTTTTGGTCTCTCTTGAGTTTCAATGTCTCTCTCTCCCTGAGCTTTGTTCTCTTGGTTTTTTAATCATTCTCTGGTTTTCGCTCTATCTCTCTCGGTTTCAATGTCTCTCTCTCTCGCTCTGGGTTTCGTTCAATCTCTCCAGGTTTCTCTCTTTGCATTTCAGTGTCTCTCTGAATTTCTGTCAGTGTCTCTCTCTGGGTTTCTCTGTCAGTGTGTCTCTCTGGGTTTCTTTGTCAGTCTCTCTCTGTCAGTCTCTCTCTGTCAGTGTCTCTCTCTATCTCTGTGTTTCTGTCTGTCGCTCTCTGGGTCTCTGTGTTTCTCCCACTTTCTCTGGGTTTCTCTGTCAGTCTCTCTCTCTGGGTATCTCTGTCAGTCTCTCTGAGTTTATCTCTCTGAGTTTCAGGGGCTGTGGGGGGGTGCGGGGCGAGGGGTCTAACCCCTGAGCTACAGGGGCTGTGGGGGGGGTGCGGGGCGAGGGGTCTAACCCCTGAGCTACAGGGGCTGTGGGGAGGGGGACGAGGGGTCTAACCCCTGAGCTACAGGGGCTGTGGGGGGGGTGCGGGGCGAGGGGTCTAACCCCTGAGCTACAGGGGCTGTGGGGGGGGGGCGAGGGGTCTAACCCCTGAGCTACAGGGGCTGTGGGGTGGGGGGCGAAGGGTCTAACCCCTGAGCTACAGGGGCTGTGGGGTGGGGGCGAGGGGTCTAACCCCTGAGCTACAGGGGCTGTGGGGTGGGGGCGAGGGGTCTAACCCCTGAGCTACAGGGGCTGTGGGGTGGGGGGCGAGGGGTCTAACCCCTGAGCTACAGGATTCACATATTATATGGGGGGGGGTTGAGTCGTGGGGGGGGTTTCCTCATTGACGTCTCTTTCGCTGTCTCTCGCTCACTCACTATCACCCTCTGCCTTTCTCTCGCTCTGTCATTCTCCCTCGCTCGCTATCTCTATCTCTCTCCCTCGCTCTCACTCTCTTCTCACTCTCTGTCTCTCACTCTCTGTCTCTCACACTCTCCCTCGCTCTCACTCTCGGTCTCTTTCTCTCTCATTCTCACCCTCTTTCTCTCTCTCACCTTCTCTCACACACACTCACTCATTCACACACTCTTACTCACTCACTCTCACACTCATTGTCTCACTCACATACTCTCACTCACATTCTCACTCTCACTCACTCACTCACTCTCACACTCACTGTCTCTCACTCACACATTCTCACTCTCTCACTCACACCTCACTCTCTCTTTCTCACTCACTCACTTTCTCACTCACTCACTCTACCACAACAACAAGATTCCATTTATTGAGCGCCTTTCACGTCGGGAGGACGTCCCGAGGCGCTGTACAGTTGGGTCAGGACCCGAGTCTTGGGGGGGAAATGGTCAGTGTGAGGGGAGGGAAGGGAGGGGGTGAGGAGGGGGTAGAGAGTCGAGAGCGGAGCTGAAGGTCAAAGAGAAAGGTCTTGAGACCGGCCTTGAAGGAGGAAAGGGAGGAAGCGGCGAAGGCACCGGGAGCACTCTCTCACACTCTTACACTCACTGTCTCTCACTCACATATTCTCACTGTCTCACTCACTCTCACTCTCTCTCACTCACACATTCTCACTCTCACTCTCTCTCACTAACACATTCTCACTCACACTCACTGTCTCTCACACATTCTCACTCTCTCTCTCACTCACTCACTCACTCTCTCACTCACTCACTCACTCACTCTCTCTCTCTCTCTCTCTCTCAGTACCTGCAGCTGTTGCTGAAGCAGATGAGAGAGGTGTTACAGAAGCACACAGACCGGGAGGTGCTGGAGACCTGCAGTCGAGCCTATTACACCCTGAGCCACGAGGACTACAATATCCACAGCCGTGTGGACATCGCCCGCAGCCAACTCCTGGACAGTCTGGTCACCGTCTTCACTCACTCCACTGAGGACCTGCTCCACGAGGTCAGTCTGACCCGCCTCCCTCCCTCCCTCGCTCTCCCTCCCTCGCTCTCCCTCCCTCGCTCTCCCTCCCTCGCTCTCCCTCACTCGCTCTCCCTCGCCCTCGCTCGTACTCTCTCTCCCTCCTTTCCTTGCACACTCCCTCCCGCCGTCGCCTGGAATGTGAGTGTGGTGTGTATGTTGGGGGCGGAGGTTTGTGTGAGCCGGGCTGACACTGTGTGTGTGTGTGTGTGTGTGAGTGTGTGTGTGTGTGTGTGAGCCGGGCTGACACTGTGTGTGTGTGTGTGTGTGTGAGCCGGGCTGACACTGTGTGTGTGTGTGTGTGAGCCGGGCTGACACTGTGTGTGTGTGTGTGTGAGCCGGGCTGACACTGTGTGTGTGTGTGTGTGTGTGTGTGTGAGCCGGGCTGACACTGTGTGTGTGTGTGTGTGTGAGCCGGGCTGACACTGTGTGTGTGTGTGTGTGTGAGCCGGGCTGACACTGTGTGTGTGTGTGTGTGAGCCGGGCTGACACTGTGTGTGTGTGTGTGTGTGAGCCGGGCTGACACTGTGTGTGTGTGAGTCGGGCTGATGCTGTGTGTGTGTGTGTGTGTGAGCCGGGCTGACACTGTGTGTGTGTGTGTGTGTGTCAGGCTGATGCTGTGTGTGTGTGTGTGAGCCAGGCTGATGCTGTGTGTGTGTGTGTGTGTGAGCCGGTGTGAGCCAGGCTGACACTGTGTGTGTGTGTGTGTGTGAGCCAGGCTGATGCTGTGTGTGTGTGTGTGTGTGTGTGTGAGCCGGTGTGAGCCAGGCTGACACTGTGTGTGTGTGTGTGTGTGTGAGCCAGGCTGATGCTGTGTGTGTGTGTGAGTCGGGCTGATGCTGTGTGTGTGTGTGTGTGTGTGTGTGTGAGCCGGGCTGATGCTGTGTGTGTGTGTGTGAGCCAGGCTGACACTGTGTGTGTGTGTGTGTGTGAGTCGGGCTGATGCTGTGTGTGTGTGTGTGTGTGTGTGTGTGTGTGTGTGTGTGAGCCAGGCTGATGCTGTGTGTGTGTGTGTGTGTGTGTGTGAGTCGGGCTGATGCTGTGTGTGTGTGTGTGTGTGTGTGTGAGCCGGGCTGATGCTGTGTGTGTGTGTGTGTGTGTGTGTGAGCCAGGCTGACACTGTGTGTGTGTGTGTGTGTGAGTCGGGCTGATGCTGTGTGTGTGTGTGTGTGTGTGTGTGAGCCAGGCTGACACTGTGTGTGTGTGTGAGCCGGGCTGATGCTGTGTGTGTGTGTGTGTGTGTGCGAGCCAGGCTGATGCTGTGTGTGTGTTACAGACAGGGGAACCTGATGAGGACACGCTGTACACAGTCACTACGTCACTCAAGAGGATTTCTGCACTTTACAAGTGAGTAGTGGTTATGGGGTGCGGGAGGTGTGACCCGCCCGGGAATCCGCCCCGGGTTCTCGTTTGTAATTCCCGGGCGGGTCAGGTCAGGGCAACACCATAGGCAAGTTTCCTTACTGCACACGCACACAGGCACACGCACACAGGCACAGGCACACAGGCACGCATACACACACAGGTACGCATACACACACAGGCACGCATACACACACAGGCACACATACGCACACAGGCACACATACACACACACAGGCACACATACGCACACAGGCACACATACACACACACAGGCACACATACACACACAGGCACACATACACGCACACAGGCACACGCACACAGGCACACACGCACACAGGCACACACGCACGCGCATATACACACACAGGCACACATACACACACAGGCACACATACACACACAGGCACACATACACACACACGCACACACGCCTGTTTACCAGCAGTAACCAGGAACCCGCTTGTGAGTCGATTGGGCGATCACTTTCTGGGGGTAATAATCCCTTAAAAAAAATGCGGTCACTCAAACCCGACTGTTTGTGGGGACGTCGCTGGGGGCACAATTGGCCGCCGCGTTTTGCCCACAAAACACACAGTCACTACACTTTGCAGTGTGTCCTGTGAAGCGCTTTGAGGCGTCTCGAAGATGTGATGAGGCGCTGTGTCAAATCCAAGGATTATTATTATTGTTGTTACAGTGCTCACTGTGATTGTGTAACTGTGCGCGTGTAAAACTGTGTGTGTGGGTGTGTAACTGTGTGTGTGTGTAACTGAGTGTGTGTTTAACTGTGAGTGTGTAACTGTATGTGTGTGAGTGTATGTGTTTGTGTATGAGTGTGTGTGAGTGTGTAACGGTGCGTGTGAGTGTAACGGTGCGTGTGAGTGTAACGGTGCGTGTGAGTGTAACGGTGCGTGTGAGTGTAACGGTGCGTGTGAGTGTAACGGTGCGTGTGAGTGTGTAACGGTGCGTGTGAGTGTGTAACGGTGCGTGTGAGTGTGTAACGGTGCGTGTGAGTGTGTAACGGTGCGTGTGAGTGTGTAACGGTGCGTGTGAGTGTGTAACGTGTGTGTGAGTGTGTAACGGTGTGTGTGAGTGTGTAACGGTGTGTGTGAGTGTGTAACGGTGTGTGTGAGTGTGTAACGGTGTGTGTGAGTGTGTAACGGAGCGTGTGAGTGTGTAACGGAGCGTGTGAGTGTGTAACGGTGCGTGTGAGTGTGTAACGGAGCGTGTGAGTGTGTAACGGAGCGTGTGAGTGTGTAACGGAGCGTGTGAGTGTGTAACGGAGCGTGTGAGTGTGTAACGGAGCGTGTGAGTGTGTAACGGAGCGTGTGAGTGTGTACGGAGCGTGTGAGTGTGTAACGGAGCGTGTGAGTGTGTAACGGAGCGTGTGAGTGTGTAACGGAGCGTGTGAGTGTAACGGTGTGTGAGTGTAACGGTGCGTGTGAGTGTGTAACGGTGCGTGTGAGTGTAACGGTGCGTGTGAGTGTAACGGTGCGTGTGAGTGTGTAACGGAGCGTGTGAGTGTGTAACGGTGCGTGTGAGTGTAACGGTGTGTGTGAGTGTAACGGTGTGTGTGAGTGTGTAACTGTCTGTGAGTGTGTAACGGTGTGAGTGTGTTTCAGTGCTCACGACCTGACCAAGTGGGAGCTGTTTGATCATTGTTACCGGTTGGTGGAGAGAGGCTTTGAGAGCGGAGAGATTCCCGAACAGGTACAGCCCCCAACCCCCCGCTCACACTCACCCGCTCACACTCACCCGCTCACACTCACCCACTCACACTCACGCTCACACTCACCCACTCACACTCACACCCCCGCTCACACTCAAACCCCCCGCTCACACTCACACACCCCCACTCACCCCCCCGCTCACACTCACCCACTCACACTCACACACCCCCCCGCTCACACCCCACCCGCTCACACTCACCCGCTCACACTCACACACACCCCCCGCTCACACTCACCCACTCACACTCACACACACCCCCGCTCACACTCACCAGCTCACACTCACCCGCTCACACTCACCCGCTCACACTCACACACCCACTCACCCCCCCGCTCACACTCACCCGCTCACACCCACCCCCGCTCACACTCACCCGCTCACACTCACACCCCCCGCTCACACTCACCCGCTCACACTCACCCGCTCACACTCACCCCCCGCTCACACTCACCCGCTCACACTCACTC
>NW_024704782.1:306117-317067 GCF_018977255.1 Callorhinchus milii | reverse complement strand
CGCCCAGTGTTAAATCTTCACACTCCTTAGAAGGCCCTCGAAACTCGGAGAGACATCGTAGCTCAGGGGTTAGACCCCTCGCCCCGCACCCCCCCACAGCCCCTGTAGCTCAGGGGTTAGACCCCTCGCCTCGCACCCCACAGCCCCTGTAGCTCAGGGGTTAGACCCCTCCCCTTGCACCCCACAGCCCCTGTAGCTCAGGGGTTAGACCCCTCGCCCCCCCAGCCCCTGTAGCTCAGGGGTTAGACCCCTCCCTCGCACCCCACAGCCCTGTAGCTCAGGGGTTAGACCCCTCCCTCACACCCCACAGCCCCTGTAGCTCAGGGGTTAGACCCCTCCCCTCACACCCCACAGCCCCTGTAGCTCAGGGGTTAGACCCCTCGATTCCCGGGCGGGTCAGGTCAGGGTGAAACCTCATGCAACTCCCACCCCACACAGTGCCTGTTTCCCGCAGTCAGTAGGAACCTGGTTGTCAGTCGATAGGATCACTTTTCGGGGGTAATAAACCCTTCAAAAATAAATCAATCCGTTCACTACTGTTTGTGGGGACGTCGCTGGACACAATTGACTGCCGTGTTTTGCCCAAAAAATAGTCACTACACTTTACAGTGTATCCTGTGAAGCGCTTTGAGACGTCTCGACGATGTGATCAGACGCCGGGGAAAATACCAGGATTATTATTATGATTATATTTACCTTCTCGAGACGACAGCTGCTGTAAACATCCAGGTCGAAGAATCCTGGGATCAACAGCAGGTTCGCAACTTTATTTGCGTCCACGGAATACTATAGGAGCGAGGAACAAGGTGTCAGCCCGGCTCAGAGAGTGTGTGTGTGTGTGAGCCCGGCTCAGAGAGTGTGTGTGTGAGCCCGGCTCAGAGAGTGTGTGTGTGTGTGTGAGCCCGGCTCAGAGAGAGTGTGTGTGAGCCCGGCTCAGAGTGTGTGTGTGCGTGAGCCCGGCTCAGAGTGTGTGTGTGTGTGAGCCCGGCTCAGAGTGTGTGTGTGTGTGAGCCCGGCTCAGAGTGTGTGTGTGTGTGAGCCCGGCTCAGAGTGTGTGTGTGTGAGCCCTGCTCAGAGTGTGTGTGTGTGTGTGTGTGTGAGCCCGGCTCAGAGTGTGTGTGTGCGTGAGCCCGGCTCAGAGTGTGTGTGTGCGTGAGCCCGGCTCAGAGTGTGTGTGTGTGTGTGTGTGTGAGCCCGGCTCAGAGTGTGTGTGTGTGTGAGCCCGGCTCAGAGAGAGTGTGTGTGTGTGAGCCCGGCTCAGAGAGCGCGTGTGTGTGTGTGAGTCCGGCTCAGAGTGTGTGTGTGTGTGAGCCCGGCTCAGAGAGAGTGTGTGTGAGCCCGGCTCAGAGTGTGTGTGTGTGTGTGAGCCCGGCTCAGAGAGTGTGTGTGTGTGTGTGTGTGTGTGAGCCCGGCTCAGAGTGTGTGTGTGTGTGAGCCCGGCTCAGAGTGTGTGTGTGTGAGCCCGGCTCAGAGAGCGCGTGTGTGTGTGTGAGTCCGGCTCAGAGTGTGTGTGTGTGTGAGCCCGGCTCAGAGTGTGTGTGTGTGAGCCCGGCTCAGAGAGCGCGTGTGTGTGTGTGAGTCCGGCTCAGAGTGTGTGTGTGTGTGAGCCCGGCTCAGAGTGTGTGTGTGTGAGCCCGGCTCAGAGAGCGATGATGAGGAGGGAGATGATGAGGAAGGTGCTGACCTTGGCGAGCAGTTGAGGAAGAACCACAATCAGATGTTCTGACAGCTTCATCCTGTCCTCCACCTGCAGCTTCTTGTCCCTCGCCGTCAGCAACTGTAACACACACAGTGTGACCCCCACACACACAGTGTGACCCCCACACACACAGTGTGACTCCCACACAGTGTGACACACACACAGTGTGACACACACACTCACACTGTGACATATACAGTGTGTGACTGTGTGGGTTGGGGGTGTGTGTATGTAATGGGTATGTGTAGTGGTGAGGGGCGGTGTGTGTGAGGGGCGGTGTGTGAGAGGGGCGGTGTGTGAGGGGCGGTGTGTGAGAGGGGCGGTGTGTGAGAGGGGCGGTGTGTGTGAGGGGCGGTGTGTGCAGGGCGGTGTGTGAGGGGCGGTGTGTGAGGGGGCGGTGTGTGCAGGGCGGTGTGTGAGGGGCGGTGTGTGCAGGGCGGTGTGTGAGGGGCGGTGTGTGAGAGGGGCGGTGTGTGTGAGGGGCGGTGTGTGAGGGGCGGTGTGAGAGGGGATGCGCGGGGAGAGATGTGTGAGGGGGTGTATGGGGTGGGGTTGTGTATGAGAAGGTACAGGGGTCTGAGGGGACCATTACCCTTTTCCCTGAGGTCCTGCCGATGGGGGGATGAATCTCCACAGCCTGTCGCATGGAGCAAACCATCAGCTGTATCACAGCGTCTTCCTCCTGATCAGTGAGCCCTGTACACACACACAGTCACTACACCTCCCCACACAGTCACTGCACCTCCTCACACAGTCACTGCACCTCCCCACAGTCACTGCACCTCCCCACACAGTCACTGCACCTCCCCACACAGTCACTGCACCTCCCCACACAGTCACTGCACCTCCCCACACAGTCACTGCACCTCCCCAGTCACAACACCTCCCCAGTCACAACACCTCCCCACACAGTCACTGCACTTCCCCACACAGTCACTGCACCTCCTCAGTCACTACACCCTCCTTACACTACCCGCACACAGTGTCCTCCTCCTGGTCACTGAGCCCTGTGTGAGCACATTTACAGTCACTACACACTCCTTACACTACCCCCCCCAACACAGACAGACGTCTCACCCTCCTGGTCTCCTGTTGTCTCCTCCAGTAGCAGCTCAGTCATACTCTCCCAGTCCTTCAGCACTGACCCGGCACAGTCCCACACACTGTCCACCAGGTACGCACAGTGTTCATGTAACTAGAGACACACAGAGAGAGACACAGAGTGTGTGAGACAGAGAGAGACAGAGTGTGTGAGACACAGAGAGAGAGACAGAGTGTGTGAGTGTGAGACACACAGAGAGAGACACAGAGTGTGTGAGACAGAGAGAGACACAGTGTGTGTGAATGTGAGACACACAGAGAGAGACACAGAGTGTGTGAGTGTGAGACACAGAGAAAGACAGAGTGTGTGAGTGTGAGACACACAGAGAGAGACACAGTGTGTGTGTGTGAGACACACGGAGAGAGACACAGAGTGTGTGAGTGTGAGACACACAGAGAGAGACACAGAGTGTGTGAGACAGAGAGAGACAGAGTGTGTGAGACACAGAGAGAGAGACAGAGTGTGTGAGTGTGAGACACAGAAAGAGAGACACACAGAGTGTGTGAGGCAGAGAGACAGAGTATGTGAGTCAAAGAGAGACAGAGTGTGCGAGTCAGAGAGAGAGACAGTGTGTGAGACAGAGAGAGACAGAGTGTGCGAGTCAGAGAGAGACAGTGTGTGAGACAGAGACAGAGTATGCGAGTCAAAGTGAGACAGAGTGTGCGAGTCAGAGAGAGAGAGACAGAGTGTGTGAGACAGAGAAACAGTGTGTGTCAGAGAGAGACAGAGTGTGTGAGTGTGAGACACAGAGAGAGAGTGACAGTGTGTGAGTCAGAGAGAGACAGCGTGTGAGTCAGAGAGAGACAGAGTGTGTCAGAGAGTGTGTGAGTGTGAGACACAGAGAGAGAGAGAGACAGAGAGTGTGAGTCAAGAGAGACAGAGTGTGTGTCAGAGAGAGTGCGTGAGTCAGAGAGAGACAGAGTGTGTGTGTCAGTGTATGAATGTGAGACACAGAGAGAGACAAAGTGTGTGAGACGAGAGTGTGTGAGTCAGAGAGACAGAGTGTGTGTCAGAGAGTGAGACACAGAGAGAGAGTGTGTGTGAGACAGAGAGACAGAATGTGTGTCAGAAAGTGTGTGAGTGTGAGACAGAGAGAGAGAAACAGAGTGTGTGTCAGAAAGTGTGTGAGTGTGAGACACACAGAGAGAGAGACAATGTGTGAGTGTGAGACAGAGTGTGAGTGTGTGACACAGAGAGAGACAGACACAGACACAGAGAGAGAGGGAGGCAGACAGACATAAGAGAGAGAGAGTGCACATTCCACTCGACACGGGGAGTGTGATACGGGCAAAGAGTGAGCACAAGGAGATCACTATTCTGGAGCGTTGGGTGTGCCTCACACCCAGTGCTCTTACCCCCTCACCCTCCCCACACTCCCTCCCCCCCCCTCAAACATACCCTCCCCTCACACACCTTCCCCAGCCTCACAACCCCTCACCTCTCACACACCCGCTCCCCACCCCCACACACCTTCCCCCCTCGCACACCCCCTCCCCACCCTCACACACCTTCCCCAGCCTCACAACCCCTCCCCTCTCACACACCCGCTCCCCACCCCCACACACCTTCCCCCCTCACACACCTCCTCCCACCCTCGCACACCCTCCCCACCCTCACACACCCCCTCCCACTCTCACCACCGCCCCACTCACCTCACTCTCCAGGAAGAAAGCTACAAGAACCTTCACAAACACCCGGTTGAAGTTGTTTCGTCCGCGATCCTTGACCCCCAACTCACTCTGCTCCTCCTCACAGAGAGCCTTCAGCCTGGGAGAGAGGGAGAGGAGGAGGGTGAGAGAGGGAGAGGAGGAGGGTGAGAGAGGGAGAGAGTGCACGAAAGAGAGAGTGTGTGTGAGAGAGCGTGAGAGAGAGCGAGAGCGTGAACGAGAGTGTGAAAGAGAGTGCGTGAGTGAGAGCGTGAGTGTGAGAGAGCGCGCGTGTGTGAGATAACGCGTGAGAGTGAGCGCGTGAGAGAGCGCGTGTGAGTGAGCGCGTATGAGAGTGAGAGCGTGAGAGAGTGCGTGTGAGTGAGTGTGAGGGAGCGCGTATGAGAGTGAGAGCGGGAGAGCGCGTGTGAGAGAGTGCGTGAGAGAGTGAGTGTGAGTGTGAGAGTGCGCGTGAGAGTGTGAGCGCGTAAGAGTGAGAGTGTGAGCGTGAGAGAGTGCGTGAGAGTGAGTGAGTGTGAGAGAGTGAGTGTGAGAGTGTGAGAGTGTGTGAGCGAGTGAGATCACGAGGTTCTCGATAGTTCGGTGGAAAACCAGGGTTCGGGGATAGTTTAGGAAAGAATGGAAGAGGGTTTCCCGTAATCGAGGAAGCGGAACAGTCGGGGAATCCGGACCCCTCACCCTGTGGCTGAATCAGCTTTACTTTGTAATAAACCAATTCTCTACGTATCGAGTTCAGCGTCGAACGTGTTAAGTCATTCGGAGAGAAGGGACTGAGGTTCATGAGAGAGAGAGAGAGAGAGAGAGACAGAGACTCACTTGATGTACAGGAAATTGCCGGCAGCAGTTGCTGTTCCTCGATGAGCTGCATAAACCAGCGGGTAAACACACTCACAGTCCTCGGCTCGCAGTACATCCTCCACATTCCTACACACACCAGGCACAGTGAGAGGGAGAGAGACACACAGTGAGAGAGAGACAGAGAGAGAGACACACAGAGAGAGAGACACACAGTGAGAGAGAGACACAGAGAGACACACAGTGAGAGACACACACACACACACAGAGGACACACAAAGTGAGAGAGAGAGAGAGACACAAAGTGAAAGAGAGAGAGAGACACACACACAGTGAGAGAGACAACAGAGATAGAGAGACACAAAGTGAGAGAGAGAGAGAGACACAGAGAGACACACAGAGAGAGGGACGGAGAAACAAGGAGACAGAGAGAGAGACACAGAGACAAACAGAGACTGGAGATGGGGGTGAGGGTGGGGGTGAGGGTGCGGATGTGGGTGAGGGTGGGGGTGCGGGTGAGGGTTGACTTACTGTAAGAGCAACGTCAGGAGCTGAACAGCTTCAAGAGCCACATCGTAATTCACATCCAGCACCATCGATACCATCCTGTCCTGTAACACACGCCCTCCTCGTGTCAGTCACACACGCCCTCCTCGTGTCAGTCACACACGCCCCCTCGTGTCAGTCACACACGCCCCCCTCGTGTCAGTCACACACGCCCCCCTCGTGTCAGTCACACACGCCCTCCTCGTGTCAGTCACACACACACACTGTGTCAGTCACACACACCCTCCTCGTGTCAGTGACACACGGGAGGGGGAGACAGACAGACGTTACCCTGAAGCGGTTGGTGAACAGTTCCAGTTTCTGTGCTGTCTCCTTGTCGGAGTAAAGTCCCTGCAACGTCTTCAGGCACTTCAGACGCACCTCAGCCTCCTGTGAGTGAGAGAGAGAGACAGAGTGTGAGACAGAGAGACAGGGGGAGAGGGAGTGAGGTAGAGAGAGAGAGACAGAGAGACAACAGCGTCCCTCATGCAGTGTCATAGAGCGCTCGATAGTGACGGGAGCCAGTGGGGGCTGGCGGGGGCTGGGGGGAATGGGTTTAGTGGGGGTGATGGGGAGCCAGTGGGGCTGGCAAGGGCTGGGGTGATGGGTACAGGGTTTAGTGTGTGTGATAGGGAGCCAGTGGGGGCTGGCGAGGGCTGAGGGGATGGGGTTTAGTGGGGGTGATGGGGAGCCAGTGGGCCTGGCGAGGGCTGGGGGGATGGGGGGACGGGGTTTAGTGGGGGTGATGGGGAGCCGGTGTGAGAGCTCCCCCCCACCACACACACACACCTTGTCGTGTAACATCCAGCCGACATATTTCAGATAACTGTCGTTCAGGAAGGAGTCGTTGTAACGTTTCATCCAAACCCCAATCTCCTCCATACACACAGCACGAATCTCAGCAACATAGTCTCTGTGTGTGAGAGAGAGAGTGTGAGAGAGAGTGTGAGAGAGAGTGAGAGTGAGAGAGTGAGAGTGAGAGAGAGTGAGAGAGAGTGAGAGAGAGTGGGAGAGAGAGTGAGTGGGAGAGTGAGAGTGAGAGAGAGAGTGGGAGAGAGTGAGAGTGGGAGAGTGAGAGAGAGTGAGAGTGGGAGAGTGAGAGAGAGTGAGAGTGGGAGAGTGAGAGAGAGTGAGAGTGAGAGAGAGTGAGAGTGGGAGAGTGAGAGAGAGAGAGCGTGAAAAAGAAAGACAAAGAAAGCCCGGATCTCAGTCACATCGTCCCCGTGTGAAAGAGAGTGAGAGAGAGGGCAAGAGAGAGAGAGAGAGACACAGACTGATAGAGAAAGTGAGACAGTGTGAGAGAGAGAGAGAGACACAATTACAGAGAGAGAGAGAGGGTCACTATATGATAATAACCTTTGCATTTGATAAAACAGTGACCCACAAACAGCCGCCGGGGGTCGAAGCGCCCGAATTATTATTGTTTTGAAGGGATTATTACCCCCGGAAAGTGATCCCCCAATCGCCTGACAAGCGACTGACTGCCGGGGACACAGGCGCGTGGGGGGGGTGTGTGTGTGTGTGTGTGTGTTCGTGTGTCTCTCTGTGTCCGTGTGTGTGTGTGTGTGTGTGGAAATAAGGAAACCGCCTAAGGTTTCGCCCTGTCCTGACCCGCCCGGGAATCGAACCCGGGCCCTCTCGCTTGCGAGGCGAGGGGTCTAACCCCTGAGCTACAGGACGGTGTGGGTGTGTGTGGGTGTGGGTGTGTGTGTGGGTGTGTGTGCGCGTCTCACCGATATCTGTGCACGAAGACTCCCTTAAAGATGGCGTTCATCATGTTCTCCAGCTCTTCCTGGTTCTGCTGTAGCTGTTGAAGGACAGACAAAGGGTTAAATATGTGACTTGTTTTACTATATTATTATTATTATTATTATTATTATTATTATTATCGGTCCCCAAACCACACCACACAGTCACTACACTTCACGGTACATCCTGTGAAGCACTTTGTGACGTCTCCAGGTCGCGATCAGCTGCCGTGTTAAACGTGAGAAATTATTATTGTTGTTATTATTAATAAACCCCAACACTGTGGGAATCTTCCAACCGACGCCCCCCCCCACTCCCCGCAATTTCTCCTCTTCCCTCGTTCTGCCTCCCTCCCCCCTTTCACTCTCTCTCTCTCTCTCCCTCCCTCCCACAACTCTCTCTCTCTCTCCCCCCCCCAAACTCTCTCTCTCCCCCTCCAATTCTCTCTCTCTCTCTCCCCCCCCCAACTCTCTCTCTCTCTCCCCCCCAACTTTCTCTCTCCCCCACAACTCTCTCTCTCCCCCCCACTCTCTCTCTCCCCACCCCCAACTCTCTCTCCTTCTCCCCCCCAACTCTCTCTCCTTCTCCCCCCCAACTCTCTCTCCCTCCCACCAACTCTCTTTCCCTCCCCCACCTCTCCTCTATCACCCCACCGCCCTCTCCCCCCCCCACCCCCGACCCTGTTACCTGGCTGCGTTGCTGGAGGAGGGTCTCCAGCCTGTCGGCTGCTCTCTTGCCGGGGGGTTTGTTTCTCTCGCTCTCATATTGTCGCTGCTGATTGTCCTGGTGAACAGTCACAGTGAGAGCCACGTCCACCAGCCCTGACATCAGCTTCAGCGCTGGGGGGGGGGGAGAGAGGGGAGAGAGAGAGAGGGTGGTGAGAGGGGTGTGGAGAGAGAGGGGGAAATGGAGAGAGTGTGTGGGGGGGAGAGAGAGAGGGGGGGAGAGGGAGAGTGGGGGGGGGGAGAGAGAATGGTGTGGGGGGGAGAGTGGTGTGAGGGGGAGAGAGGGTGGGAGAGAGAGTGGTGGAGGGGAGAGAGAGAGTGGAGGGGGGGAGAGAGAATGGTGTGGGGGGGAGAGAGGGAGACAGTGGTGTGGGGGGGAGAGGGGTGGGAGAGAGAGTGGTGGAGGGGGGGAGAGAGAGAGGGCGGGGAGGGGGGGAGAGAGAGTGGTGTTGGGGGGAGAGAGAGAGAGTGGTGGAGGGGGGAGAGAGGGAGAGAGAGGCAAAGTAAGTATGTGTGCATGTGAGAGAGACCAGTCAGCACCCCACCACCCCCACACGCACTCCCGACACGCACACACACACTCCCCTGACACGCACACACACACTCCCCACGGTGGCTCACCTATCAGGGTGCTGGTGTGTCTGAAGGCTCTGACCTGTGAGTCGGACAGGCCGGTGAGCAGGGAGATCAGGGAGTCCATCATGTACTCGTCATACAACACGTTATACTGACACCCTCTCACCAGCACCCGCACAAACTCACTGAGCGTCACCCCGAACTTCCTCCACGCCGGGCCCGGCGTGGACAGGGGGTAATAGCCACTGTCCTGGGGGCAGAGAGAGAGAGAGAGGGAGCGTGAGAGCGAGAGGGAGGGAGTGCGAGAGAGAGAGGGAGTGTGAGAGAGAGGGGGAGGGAGTGCGAGAGAGAGAGAGAGAGGGAGTGTGAGAGCGAGAGGGAGGGAGTGCGAGAGAGAGAGGGAGTGTGAGAGAGAGAGAGGGAGGGAGTGCGAGAGAGAGAGAGAGGGAGTGTGAGAGAGAGAGGGAGGGAGTGCGAGAGAGAGAGTGTGAGAGAAAGAGAGAGGGAGGGAGTGCGAGAGAGAGAGACAGAGAGGGTGTGAGAGAGAGTGTGTGAGAGGGAGAGTGCGAAAGAGAGAGAGAGGGAGTGAGAGAGAGTGTGTGAGAGAGTGTGTGAGAGAGAGGGAGAGTGAGTGTGTGAGTGAGGGCGAGGGAGTGTGTGAGAGAGTGTGTGAGAGGGAGAGTGCGAAAGAGAGAGAGGGAGTGAGAGAGAGAGTGTGTGAGAGAGTGTGTGAGAGGGAGAGAGTGAGTGTGAGAGAGGGGGAGAGAGTGAGTGTGTAAGTGAGAGAGAGTGTGTGTGAGGGAGAGTGTGAGTGAGAGAGGGAGTATGTGGAGTGAGAGAGAGGGAGAGTGTGTGAGAGAGTGTGTGAGAGAGAGGGAGTGTGTGAGTGAGAGAGTGAGCGAGAGTGTGTGTGAGAGACAGTGAGTGAGAGAGAGGGAGTGTGTGAGTGAGAGAGAGGGAGTGTGTGAGTGAGAGAGTGAGTGAGAGTGTGTGTGAGAGACAGTGAGTGAGAGAGAGGGAGTGTGTGTGAGAGAGTGTGAGTGAGAGAGGGAGTGAGTGTGTGAGAGTGTGAGAGAGAGGGAGGGAGTGAGTGTGTGAGAGGGTGAGAGAGAGGGAGGGAGTGAGTGTGTGTGAGAGAGTGTGAGTGAGAGGGAGCGAGTGAGTGTGTGTGAGAGAGAGGGAGAGAGTGTGTGTGAGAGTGTATGAGCGAGGGAGAGAGTGAGTGTGTGAGAGAGAATGTACTCCTTTGAAGTGGGGCTCGGACCCCCCGGAGGAGATTGAGGGTAAATCCCGTCACCTCATCAAACTCCTCGGTCAGTTTGCGGATAATCTCCGTGTTCTGCAGCTTCTGGAGCATCGCTGGTGAGATCACACCTACAGCCAACAACAGGCGTCAGGCACACACTCACACTCACCCGCACACTCACACTCACCCCTCATACACTCGCAACTCACCCCTCACACCCTCCCACTCACCCCACACTCGCACACTCACTTGCGCATTCACCCCTCATACACTCACCCCGCACAAACTCGCACACTCACTCTCGCCACACTCTTCACACTCACTCTCACCCTCGTGCACTCACCCTCCACAATCGCACTCACCACTCCCACTCACCCCACACTCACACTCTCGCACACTCACCTCAGACTCGCACACTTACTCTTGCAAACTCACACTCTCACACACTCACTCTCACCCCTCACACATTCACATTCTGTTAGCGTTCATTGCAAAGGGTTTATAGTACAAGAGAGGGAAGTCTCACTGCAACTGTATAGGGCTTTGGTGAGACCGCACCGAGAGATGTGTGCAGTTTGTGGTCCTTATTTAAAAAAGGACTACTTGCCCTCGAGGGGGTGCAGCGTAGATTCACTCGGTTAGTGCCTGGGATGAGGGGACTGACCTATGAGGAGAGGCTGAATAAACGAGGACTGCATTCTCCAGAGTACAGAAAGAATTAGGAGGATCTTATTGAGACATATAAGATCCTTAAAGGGCTGATAAAGTAGTCACTGAGGTCTGTTCCCCCAATAGGAGAATCTATAACCGGGGACACAGCCTGAAAATATGAGGGTCAGCCTTTG
>NW_024704782.1:257361-306092 GCF_018977255.1 Callorhinchus milii | reverse complement strand
AGCCACAATTGCGCCCGGCGACGTCCCCACAAACAGTCGTGGGTCCGTGGACCAAATTATTATCACTGTCCTGTTTTTTGGAGGGGTTATTACCCCCGGAAAAGTAATCCGCCGATCGACTAACAGCCGGGTTCCTACTTACCGCTCGGTGACCAGAGGCGCGTGTCCGTGTGCGTGGAGTAAGGAAACTTGCCCAACGTGTCGCCCTGATCTGACCCGGCGCGGGAATCGAACCTGGGTCCTCTCGCTTGCGAGGCGAGGGCTCTGACCGCCACGCTGCGGGGCACATTCCTGAACACACCTTATATTAGGCTATTAAAGTACTTACGCAGCTAATGTCGGCCTTTTAATGATGGGATAAAAGTCCCAGCAAATCTATAAAATCTCAGCAGGACAGGAAGCAGGTGGGTAACCCTGTAAACTGGGCACAGGGTGTGGGCAGGGGCTGGGTGTGTGGGTGTGTGGGTGTGTGTGTGGGTGTGTGTGTGTGTCTGACCCACGATTGCCATCTACTGCCAGCACAGAGCCACACACTCACACACACACACACACACTCGCTGTCCAGCAAGGGAGTCAGTCAGAGTGAGTGAGACACAGAATGAGTGACACACGCACTCACACATTGAGTGAGTGAGACAGAGTGACACACGCACGCACGCGCGCTCGCACACTCAGTGAGTGAGACAGTGACACACGCACACACACGCGCGGGCGCACACACACTCAGTGAGTGAGACACAGAGTGAGACACACAGACAGACAAACAAACAGTGAGACACACGTACACACACCCACACAGTGAGTGAGACACACACACGCGCACACACACCGATACACACAACAGTCAGTGAGTTTGTGTGTGTGACAGTTAGTGAGTGTGACACAAACAGTAGTGCGAGGGTGGTGTGATACAGTCAGTGAGTGTGTGAGCCTATTCTCTGCCCCAGTAACAGATTATGAGTTAATTCTAATTGTGGTTTCCCTGTCTGTCTGTCTGTCTGTCTGTCTGTCTGTCTGTCTGTCTGCCTATCTGTCTGACTGTCTGTCTGTCTGCCTATCTGTCTGACTCGCTGTCTGACTCGCTGTCTGTCTGTCTGTCTGTCTGTCTGTCTGTCTGTCTGTCTGTCTGTCTGTCTGTCTGTCTGTCTGTCTGTCTGTCTGTCTGTCTCTGTCTGTCTGTCTGTCTGTCTGTCTGTCTGTCTGTCTGTCTGTCTGTCTGTCTGTCTGTCTGTCTGTTTCTGTCTGTCTGTCTGTCTGGCTGGCTGGCTGGCTGGCTGGCTGGCTGGCTGGCTGGCTGGCTGGCTGGCTGTCTGTCTGTCTGTCTGTCTGTCTGTCTGTCTGTCTGTCTGTCTGTCTGGCTGGCTGGCTGGCTGGCTGGCTGACCATTCCCCCCGCGCTGGAGCTCAATGTCTCCAAGTTAAATATAGTCACCTTCAGAGCTGTCTGGTGGGAAATCACAGAACATAACTGTTGAGCGGCAAATTAAAGCCCATTCACAAACTGCCACGAAGAGTTAAACTGCTGTTTAACCCCTCGTGTACCAACGTTATCCACGGGGCAAATGACGGCTTTTAACTCTGGCCTCTGGAGGGTGTGTCAGCCCGGCCCAGCCCGGCTCAGCGTGTGTGTGTGAGCCCGGCTCAGCGTGTGTGTGTGTGTGTGTGTGTGTCAGCCCGGCTCAGTGTGTGTGTGTGTGTGTGTGTGTGTGTGTGTGTCAGCCCGGCTCAGTGTGTGTGTGTGTGTGTGTGTGTGTATGTGTGTGTCAGCCCGGCTCAGTGGTGTGTGTTGTGAGCCCGGCTCAGTGTGTAGTGTTGTGTGTGTGTGTTAGCCCGGCTCATGGTGTGTGTGTGTGTGTGTGAGCCCGGCTCAGTGTGTGTGTGTGTGTGTGTAGCCCGGCTCAGTGTGTGTGTGTGTGTGTGTGTGTCAGCCCGGCTCAGTGTGTCACTCAACCCACGACTGTTTGTGGGACACTCCTGTGTGTAACTGACTGCTATGTTTCACCCACAAAATACATAGTCACTGCATTTTAGAGTATATCCTGTGAAGCGCTTTGAGACGTCTCAACGAGGTGATAAAGTGCTACATCAAATGCCAGACTTATTATCAAACGCTGGGAGTTGAGCGCAGTTGATGTGATGAACGTGTTGATGAGCATTTTGTCGGCCTGAGGGGGAGAGGCAGTGGCGGAATCGGGCGATGTTGCGGAGTTGGGGGAAGGCAGAGCGGGTCATGTCACGGATGTGGGGGAGAAAGGACAGTTGAGGGCTCAAACACGACGCAATCACTGCTACACAGTCACGACACTTTGCAGTATATCCTGTGAAGCACTGAGAGACTGTTTCGACGACGTGATCACAATAATAATAACAAATCCTTGCATTTGGTATAGTGCATTTTTATTACGTCTTTAAAGCGTCTCAAAGCGCTTCACAGGATATACGGTAAAATGCTCTGGGACGAACACTATATAAATGCAAGTTGTAAGGTGAATTGAACGTATACTTTGTGGGCGAAACGCGGCAGCCAATTGCGCACGGCAGTGAGTGTCCCACAAACAGTCACGGTTTGAGTGACCAAATTATGATGTTTTTTGGAAGGAATAAAAGTGATCGACTAACAAACGGGTTCCTACTGACTGCTGGTAAACAGAGGCGCGCGTGTGTGTGTCTGTGTGTGTGTCTTCTGGGGAGTAAGGAAACTTGCCTAAGGTTTCATCAAACCCAGGTCCTCTCGCTTGCGAGGCGAGGGGTCTAACCCCTGAGCTACAGGCCTTCAAATAAGGCGCTGAATCAAATGCAAGGATTATTGTTATTATTATTTAGTTTTACCCAGAGAACGGGACATTGCACTTGGCAGTGAACCACCCCGAGAGGGGGTTCAGATGCTCAAGCTGCCGTCTGGCTGCCGGTTTCTCTTGTACTTACATCAGTGTGTTTCGTCATGGGGTTCAGCTTCAGGAAGAGAGGGCTCTCGATAATCTCACACACCTGTGGGCAGAAACAGCAACATTAACACACACACAAACCACTTTTTATTTTTTCGACCAGTCGCATGTCTGACACACACGGAAACCCGTCACCGTGACGCCGGTGTCTCACACACGAAACCTGTCTACGGCCGGGTGTCTGACACACACGGAAACCCGTCACCGTGACCGGTCGGGTGTCTGTCACACACACACGAAACCGTTACGGACCGCGGTCGTATGTCACACACGGAAACCCGTCACCGTGACCGGTCGGGTGTCTGACACACAGGGAAACCTGTCACACCGGAACCCGTCACCTGACCGGTCGGGTGTCGTCGACACACGGAAACCCGTCACCGTGACGGCTCGGGTGTCTGACACACACACGGAAACCCGTCTACCGTGACCGGTGGGTGTCTGTCACACACACACGGAAACCCGTCACCGTGACCGGTCGGGTGTCTGACACACACGGAAACCCGTCACCGTGACCGGTCGGGTGTCCGACACACATGGAAACCCGTCACCGTGACCGGTCGGGTGTCTGTCACACACACACGGAAACCCGTCACCGTGACCGACCGGGTGTCTGACACACACGGAAACCCGTCACCGTTGCTTAAGTGTCTCCAAACCCGACTGAGAATTCCCCACATCGCCCCCACACCCGGAAACCCCAGAGAGAGATCGTTGGGATGGAATGCGCTCTCTCTCTCTCTCTCCCTGGAGGGACGCCCTCTGATTACCTAATTCCGGAGAGTATTAGGCGCAGGTTGGCGAGAGCCAAGGCTTTGGGGGAGCCCAGAGTGTGTGTTGGGGGGTAACTGCTGTGGTCTAACCAACTGAACCCACACACAGCTCAGCCATCGAGAGAGAGAGAGAGAGAGAGAGAGCGCTGTCTGGCCGAGCTTTCCCGCTGCTTGTGCAGGACTCTACCCTTTAGCTTACGAGGCGAGTGCTCTAACCACTACACTACGGGACTCCAGATGTATTGAAGAGGAAGCGAGACACACGAGGGAGAAGGGAATAGAAGGGAGAGGAGGGAGTCAGGAATTTCATTGATGCAAAGCCAAGGCATTGTACCCGAGCAAATTCATTTGTGGTAAATCATCCTGGCATTTGATACAGCGTCTTATCGCGTCTTCGAGACGTCTCAAAGCGCTTCACAGGACACACTGTAAAGTGAATTGGTTGTATATGTTGTGGGCGAAACCCAGCGACGTCCCACAATCGTGGATTGAGTGACCAATTTATTATTATTATTATTTGTTTTGGACAGGAGATTATTACCCCTGGAAAGCGATCCGCCAATCGACTAACAACCGTTAAATTTCCTAAACTGATTAAAATACTCAAAAAAATAGAACCCTTGCCTTCTTTATCGATTCGTTCACTTGCAGCGTGTAGACACGTGTGGAGTACAAACGAGTGAAGTGGTGTCCCTGGAGCTCAGTGGTTAGAGCCCTCGCCTGGCAAGCGAGAGAGGACCCGGGTTCGATTCCCGGGCGGATCAGGGAGAAACCTTAGGCAAGTTTCCTTACTACACACACGCGCACGCACACGGCTTCTGCTTACCAGCAGTCAGTAGAAACCCGCTTGTTAGTTGATCGCTTTTCTGGGGGCGTAATAACCCGTTTGTGGGGACACTGCTGTGCGCAATTGGCTGCTGTGTTTCGCCCACAAAATACAGTCACTACACTTTACAGTATAATATGTGAAGCCCTTCGAGACGTCTCGAAGGTGTGATAAGGCGCTGTGTCAAATGCAAGGATTATTATTATTATTATTATTACCTGTTTGTGGACGTGAATGTCAGACTCGTCAGGAGGACCTCCGGTTGTGTACCAGCCCAGAAACTCCATATCTTTGAAAACCTGTTTAACTGGAGAGAAATTTCAACGTCAGGGGGTAGCAATCCTTGTGTTTAACGGAGCCTTTCACGTCAGGAGGACGTCCCAAGGCGCTGGACAGTCAGGGGTTTGGACCTGAGCTGGGGGTTGGAATCAGGAGGGGGTGGAAGGCGGGGAGGGTTGGGGTAGGAGGGTGACCGAAGGCGCGGTCGAAGAGGAGGGTCTTGAGACTGGCAAGGAAGGGGGCAAGGGGGGGAGGGAATGTGGGATGGAGTTCCAGAGGGTGGGGGCAGAGAGACTGAAGGCGCGACCGCAGATGGCGGGGGGGGGCGGGGGATGTGGAACAGGCCGGAGCCCGCTGAGCGGAGGCAGTGGACACAAACACACGCATACACATGATTATATTGTACCCCCACACGTGTAACAAAGCACACCCATGTCACTGCTCACGATGAACACAAGTCATGTCCAGGCCTCCCCTCCACCTTACCCCTCCCTCCCCTGTTACAGGTCGCTCCTGAAGACCGTCCTCTTCGACCGCGCTTACCGTAACCTCCCCACTCCCCGCCATCTGTCAGACGCTCTATGACGCTACCTTGTGTGAGGGGCTCTGTATAAATGCAAGTTGTTCTTGTTGATGCCTCTATTTTTTTGCCCAGCCGGGTATCTGTCACACACGGAAACCCGTCACTGTGACCGGACGAGTGTTTGTCACACGCGGAAACCCGTCACCGTGACCGGTCGGGTGTCTGACACACACGGAAACCGTCACCGTGACCGGTCGGGTGTCCGACACACACGGAAACCCGTCACCGTTGCTTAAGAGTCTCCAAACCCGACTGAGAATTCCCCACATCCCCCCACACCCGGAAACCCCAGAGAGAGATCGTTGGGATGGAATGCGCTCTCTCTCTCCCTCTCCCCCTGGAGGGACGCCCTCTGATTACCTAATTCCGGAGAGTATTAGGCGCAGGTTGGCGAGAGCCAAGGCTTTGGGGGGAGCCCAGAGTGTGCGTTGGGGGGTAACTGCTGGGGTCTAACCGGCTAAACCCACACACAGCTCGGCCATCGAGAGAGAGAGAGAGAGAGAGAGCGCTGTCTGGCCGAGCTTTCCCGCTGCTTGTCCAGCGAGGACCCCCCTCCCCGTTAGTTAGTTAGTTAGTTCGTTAGTTAGTGACGGCTTTGGCTGTAGAGTTAGCGGGAGTTGGGTGGGAGGATTCCCTGCCTCTACTCACACTGCTCCTCCTTGGTGTAGTAATATTCCTTGTCGATGACAATTTTCTCCTCCACTGAGTGAGACAGCAACTCGAATGAGTTCATCACCTCGATGTTCCGGCCTTCCTGCTTGCCAATCAGCGCCCCGATCACTGGAACACAAATAATAATAATCCTAATAATAATACAAGAAATAATAATCCTTAATTCTGACCCGGCGTTTTATCACATCTTTGAGACGTCTCAAAGCGCATCACAGGGTACACTGTAAAGTGAATTGACTGTATATTTTGTGGGCGAAACAATTTAGCCAATTGTGCACAGCAGCGTCCCCACAAACAGTCGTGGATTGAGTGACCAAATTATTATTATTTACTTATTTGGAGGGATATTTACCCCTGGAAAAGCATTCCACCAATTGACTAACAAGCGGGTTCCTACTTACTGCTGGTAAACAGAGCCGTGTGTGTGTGTGTGTGTGCAGTGTAAGGAAACTTGCCTAAGGTTTCACCCCGACCCGCCTGGGAATTTAACCTGGATTCTCTCGCTTGCGAGGCGAGCGCTATAACCACTAATGCTCCGGGACTCTGCGTCTCTGTCCCCCACGGGTACCTTGGATGGGTCGTCCCTCCTGGGAGCGCATTCGGATCCAGTGGTCGGAGATGTTGAGAATCACGAGGGGGTGTAAGGCCACTGAGACGCTGCCCGTGACCCCAGAGGCCATGACACTCGGCGTTGCTGCCGGGACAAGGAGAGAGAGAGAGAGAGAGAGAGAGAGAGTTTCAGTCTCCAAAACCACCTGTGTGCAGAGACCCTCATACAGCCACCCTCCCACGCCCCTCACAGCAGCATGCAACAACAACAGCAACTTGCATTTACATCGCGCCACTCACACAGGGCAGCGTTTAACTGAGACGGGACACAACGCTGAGCCCGGAAGAGGTGACCGTAGGCCCCGGGCGAAGAGGAAAGTCTTCGGGGCGACCTGAAGATGGGGAAGGAAGGGGCAAGGCGGAGGGTCGAGGGAGAGAGTTTCGGGGGTAATGGCTGAAAGCGCTGCCTACTTTGCTACGGAGTCTGAGGATACAGTGAGAGCTCATCACTTGCTGTGTTTAGCAGGAACATAGGTACAGGAGGAAGCCTTTCAGCCCCTCAAGCCAGTTCTGCCATTCTATTAGATCATGGTTGATCTGTACCTCTACTCCAATTACCCGCCGATGCCCCATGTCCCTTGATACCCCGACCTAACAAACATCTATAATAATAATAATAATCCTTGCATTTGATATAGCGCTTTTCACGTCGGGAGGACGTCCCAATGCGCTTCACAGAACACGCTGTAAAGTGAATTGACTGTTTTGGAGGGACTATTACCCTGAAGCGAGTGATCTAACCACTGAGCTACAGGCGTGACCACCAATAGTGGAATGGAGGGGATGAGGAACTTGTAGGAGGCCGGAGCCGGCCGAGTTGATGCAGAAGATTAGGGCGTAAACAGGTTGGAGAGGTGGGGAGGTGCAGGTTGTGAAGGGATTTGAAGATGAGTGTGAGTGACACTCACTCACTCACTCACTCACTCACTCTCCATCCCTACTTCCCAGGTAATTTTTCACACTTTCCAAAACTGTGCCATTCCACACCATTCTGGCTTCCCCCCACCTCCGCAACATCGCCCCGGCTCAGTCGCTGCCTCTCCTCAGCCCACCGAGACCCTCATCGCGCCCATATGCCATCTCCCTGCTCGCCACTCAACTCCTCCCTCCACCAAATCATCCAGAACTCTGCACCCCGCGTCCTCTCCTGCGTCAGGCTCTGTGACCCTATCACCCCCATCCTCGCCCGACTTCACTGGCTTCCCATCACACAGAGGATACAGTTCAAGATCTGGTTGTCGCCTTCAGATCCCTCCAAGGCTCCTTACTACCTCTGTGACCTGCTAACCCCATATCAACCTGTCCGCTCCCTCCGCTCATCGGGCTCTGGCCCACCGCTCTAGCTCCACACCCACCGCCTCGACAGCCCCACCTTCGGCAGTCATACCTTTAGCCTCTCCGCCCCCAACCCTCTGGAACTCCATCCCACAGTCCCTAACCTTGGAGGGTGGGCAGGGAGAATTCAAGTACCTGGGATGAAATTCATCAGCTATTATGATGACAGTGTTATATTAATAATAATAATCCTTGCATTTGACCCCGCGCCTCATCACGTCATTGAGAGGACTCAAAGCGCTTCACAGGATACACTGTGAAGTACGGTGATTGTGTATTTTGTGGGCGAAACGCGGCAGCCAATGGTGCACAGCAACGTCCCCACAAACAGTCGTTGAGTGAGTGACCAATGTAATGAAGATCAGTGTCTTGGGACATCCTCCCGACGTGAAAGACACTTTACAAATGGAAGTCACTGATCATTACAACAGGGAAAGCAATCCGCCAATCGACTAACAAGTGGGTTACTACTTATTGCTAAGTAAACAGAGGCGCGTGTGTGTGTGTGTGTGTGTGTGTGTCAGGGAAACTTGCCAAAGCTTTTGCCCTGACTCCTATGGGAATCGACCCAGGTCCGCTCGCCTGCGAAGCAAGTGCTCAAACCACTAGGCTACAGGACTCCCAACAAATACAGAGTCACTACACTTTACAGTGTGTCCTGTGAAGCGCTTTGAGACGTCTCGATAAGGCGCTGTATCAAATGTGAAGATTATTATTATTAATATAATAAAGTTATGATGAATCTTTATACAGCGTTATTTGGGCCTCAGCGAGAGACTGGGTTCAGTTCTGGGCCCCACACTTTAGGAAGGATGTCAAGGCATTGGAGAGGGTACAAAGGAGATTGACCAGAATGGTACCAGGAATGAGGGGCTTCAGTTATCAGGAGAGGCGACAGAAGCCGGGATTAGTCTCCTCGGAGCAGAGAAAGTTAAGAGGAGACTTAATAGAGGTTTTCAAAATAACGAGGAGATTCGATAGTGAACGAGGAGAAGCTATTCCCACTGACGGGGGGTCAGTAACCCGAGGGCACCGATTTAAAATAGTGGTTAAAAGAAACAGAGGGGAAGTGAGAAATGTTTTCACACAGTGAGCTGTTGGGGTCTGGAATGCGTCGCCTGAAAGGCCGATGGGAACCGCTTCCATAACCGCTTTTAAGAGAGAAGCAGATAATTATTTGGGGACGACAAGTTTGCAGAGTTATGGGGAGAGAGCGGGGGAGTGGGGTTGATCAGGGCTATGGGGAGAGAGTGGGGGCGTGGGGTTGATCAGGGCTATGGGGGGAGACTGGGGGAGTGGGGTGGGAGTGGGGGGTAGTGGGGTGGGAGTGGGGGGTAGTGGGGTGGGAGGGAGGGGGAGTGGGGGGGTCTGTGAAGCACGTGAGTGACATCTCTCACACACTGTGGCCCTGAGCACAGAGCAGCGAGCGGAAGGGGGCGGGGCAAACACAGCCACATCGGAGCGACAGCCGCTTCGGCCAATCCCTGCGCAGGGCAGCTCCGACGGACGGACGCGCCGGCCAATCGGCGGGCGAGGTGGGGGGGGCGGGCGCCCCCACTCCCATCGCGCCCCGCGGCCGTGCTGACTGACGGACCTCCCGGCCAATCACGGGGTCTCGGCGCTCTGACTGACGGACGCGCCGGCCAATCGAAATCCGCGGCCGCAGAGTGATCAACCAATCAGCAGGTGGGAAGGGGGGACCCTCCCCTCGGGGGGGGGGTTGGTTGAGGCCTGGAGCCGGCGCCATGGCGACCGACGCGCCGCCGGGGAGAGGTCGATAACGGCTCCTACCGCCTCCCGAACGGAGACCGTTACCCCCACCGCGGTTGCCCCCCCCCCTCCCCCACTCGTCCCCGGTCCCGTTGGCCCCTCCCTCGCCCCCTCGCTCACCCGCCGGCTCCACTTCCATCCCGTTCGCCGCCATCTCGCTCCTCCAACCAACCCCTTCCCGCCTTCTCCCGACCCGGCCAATCACCGGTCGCCCTGCACCGACACGTGACCCGCACCCTGCGGCGGCCATCTTGCTAAAGGAACTGCGCCTGGGCGGGTGCGGTGCGCCATCGTGGTAAAGGAGCCGCCATCTTGGTAAAGGAGCACTTGGGAGCCACTCATTCCTTGCCCTGTAGTTGGCTGACTGGCCACAGTGGTTGTGATTAACTTTTATAAAGCACCGTCCTTCCTTCAAGACCCATCTCAAGACTCTCTGACGGTCTCAGAGTGGGGGGGGGCCAGCCTCCAAGTCAATCCCACCCCCGCACCCACACACATACACACACACAGACACATATACACACACACACACACGCACACACGCCTCTGCTCACCGGCCGTCAGTAGGAACCTGGTTGTTGGACGATTGGAGGAATCATTTTCCTGGGATAATAATAATCTCTTCACTTCACACCACGACTGTTTGTGGGGACGTCGCTGGGGGCACAATTGGCTGCTTGCTTTTCATCCACAAAACACACGGTCATTACATTTTATAGCGTGTCCTGTGAAGCATGTTTGGGCGTTTCAGTGATGTGATGAGACGCTGTGTCAAATGCAAGGATTATCATCGTTATTATATTATTATTATTGTTATCATAGAATTATACAGCACAGAAGGAGGCCATTCGGCCCATCGTGTCTATGTCGGCTCTTTGAAAAGAGCTTCCAAATCAACCTCACTCCCCTGCGCTCTCCCCATAGTCCTGTAGCTCAGTGGTTAGAGCACTCGCTTTGCAAGCGGGAGCCCTGAGTTCAATTCCAGGCAGAGGGCGAAACCTTGGGCAAGTTTCCTAACTCCACACAGAGCCTAATAATAATCCCTCAAAAACCAAAAACAATAATAAATTGGTCATTTTCAATCCACGACTGTTTGTGGGACATTGCTGTGCGCAATTGGCTGCCGCGTTCGCCCACAAATATACAGTCAATTCACTTTACAGTATATTCTGTGAAGCGCTTTGAGACGTCCTCCCGACTTGAAAAGCGCTATATCAAATGCAAAGATTATTATTATTATTATAGCCCTGATCAACCCCACTCCCCCGCTCTCTCCCCATAGCTCTGCAAACTTGTCCTCCCCAAATAATTATCTGCTTCTCTCTTAAAAGTTGTTATTTCCACCAGCCTTTCAGGCAACGCATTCCAGATCCCAACAACTCGCTGTGAAAACATTTCTCCTCACCTCCCCTCTGTTTCTTTTAACAACTATTTTAGTGTCTCGGGTTACCGACCCACCCGCCAGTGGGAGTAGTTTCTCGTGTTCACCCTATCGAATCCCCTCATAATTTTGAAAACTTCTTTTAAGTCTCCTCTTAACCTTCTCTGCTCCAAGGAGATTAATCCCAGCTTCTCTCGCCTCTCCTGATAACTGAAGTCCCTCATTCCTGGTACTATCCTGGCAGGAGGGGGGAGGGGGGCAGAGTGGCACAAAATGCACCCACTAATTGTGAGGTGGGTTAGGTGGGGACGCCAAGCAGACCAGAGCCCGCTGAGCGGAGGGAGCGAACAGGATAGTAGGGGGTTAGGAGGTGGCAGAGGTCGGGTGGAGTGAGACCATGGAGGGCTTTGAAGGTGAGGACCAGAATCTTGAACTCTGTGTGAGGGGAAGCCAGTGGAGTCGGGCGAGGATGGGGGTGATGGGGTCACGGAGCCTGGGGCGGGAGAGGACACGGGCTGCAGAGTTCGGGATGATCTGCAACGTGTGGAGGGAGGAGTTGGGGAGGCCAACAAGCAGGGAGTTTACATAGTCGAGCCTGGATGTAATGAAGGTGTGTATGAGGGTCTCGGTGGCCTGCGGTGTGAGACAGTGGCGGAGCCGGGCGGAGGTGGGGAAGGCAGAGCAGGTCATGGCGCAGATGTGCGGTAGAAAGGATAGTTGAGGGTCAAACAAGACACCAAGGTTCCAGACTGGCTTTGGAATACTGCATTGGAGGTACCGTCTTTCAGATGAGACGTTAAACCATGGCACTATTTGAAAAGAGGAGCCAGATTCTCTCTCCCAATGTCCTGGTCAACAATCTCCCAAATAAATTTGGCCCATGGCTGTTTGTGGGACATTCCAGGGTGCGTACCGTCTGTCGAGTGTCAGCTACAATAGTTACTACACTTTAAAGTGTATCCTGTGCAGTGCTTTGAGATGTCCACCCGATCAGAAAGTTCCTATATCAAATGCAAGGATTCTTACGTGTTATCTCACCGTACACGCACACATGAGTTGTGTCAAATAATGTCCGCATGTGTGTGTTCCGTGATTATTATACAATAAATAATCCCTTCTCTTCAAATACATTATGGGATCTTCGGTGTCTACTGAGCAGACAGACCCCATCTTGGTTTAACATTTGAAGGACCATAACAACCTGACACTCACACAGCGTCTTTCATGTCAGGAGGACGTCCCAAGGCGTTGGACAGTCAGGAATTTTCACCTAAGCTGGGGTTTGTCACCAGGAGGGCAGGGAGGGGTGGTTGGGGGTTGGGGGGGGGTTGGAGGTTGACCGAAGGCGCGGTTGATTGAAGAGGAGGGTCCTGAGACAGGTCTTGAAGGAGGCGAGGGAGCGGGTGAGGTGGAGGGACCGAGGGATGGAGTTCCAGAGGGTGGGGGCAGAGAGGCTGAAGCTTGACTGCTGATGGGAGGGTGGGCAGGGCCGGGCGGGGCGGGGCGGGGCGGGGGGTGTTGGTCAGGCCGGAGCCAGCCGGGTGGAGGGAGCGGACAGGTTGGTAGGGAGTCCACAACACGATACGATAAGGTGCGAAACCAAACGCAAGGATTATTATTACCATTCTATCGGCTCACGGAGTTGAGTGCAGAGGAGAGGACATGAGCTGCAGAGTTCTGAATATAGAGGCAAAAGTGTTAACCAACTCATCCAAGCTGACACCGTGCGGTTTAGCAAAAGACAATGATGATATCTTTCGTGACATTTAAATACCAATTCACGTACAAAGATAACAGTTTTGCCTCCGCCCCCAGTTTTTGTTGTTTATAGAGACTCGGGTTTGCCGGTGGAAAGAGAACTGTTTTCTCATTATGGAACCCAGCAAACTCAACACTAAACCACAGAGGAAACACGTCAATCTCCACTCAGCCCAGACTCGCAGTGAGGTACACGACAGCGATAGCTCTGCGTCCCAGATCCTCAGACACAATGTCACGTCAAATCCTCCACTATTTGGTACTTGTCTTAATTCTGTCCCCGAAAACCGGTGAGTGCATTGCATTTCTTTTGGGAGGGGGCGGCCGGCCGGCCGGGGGAAAGGATATATTAATCGTCCTATTGATCCTTGCATTCGATATAGAGGCCTGATCACCTCCTGGAGACGTCTCAAAGCGCTTCGCAGGCACACCTGAAAAGTGTGGTGACTGTGTATTTTTGTGGGAAAGGTGTGGCGGCCAATTGTGCCCAGCGACATCCTCACAAACGGTCGTGGATTTAGTGACAAACTTATTATTACGGCTTTTTTAAATTAATTTTGAAGGGATTACTGCCAGGGAAACACCGGAGCCCTGTCGGGTAGTGGTTGGAGCCCTCGCCTCGCGAGCCAGAGGACCCGGGTTCAATTCCCGAGCGGGTCAGGTCAGGTCAGGGTGAAACCTTAGACAGGTTTCCTTATTCCACCCACACACACGCACACACACACACACACGCACACACACGCACACACACGCACACCCACACACACACACGCACACACACACACACGCACACGCGCGCCTCTGGTTACCAGCAGTTAGTAGGAAACTTTCCGGGGGTAACAATCCCCTAAAAAATAAAATATAATTTGGTCACACAATCCACGGCTGTGTGTGGGACGCTGCCGTGCACAAATGGTCGCCCACAAACTAGACAGTCAATTCACTTTACAGTCTATTCTGTGAAGCTCTGTGGGACGTCTCGAAGACGTGAAAAGCGCTATATCAAACGCAAGGATTATTATTATTATTATTATTATTATTCTGTGACGCGCTTTGAGACTGCCGGGATTGTGCGAGGCGAACTGGATGGAACTTCTTTTGCTGAGGAAACTGTTATGTTTGTACGATCGATGACTCACGTCTGCGAACACTCTCAGCGCTAATGAACGACTTTGATGCAATGATAAAAGAAATATTCCTTGCATTTGATGCAGCGCCTTACCACGTCTTCACGACGTCTCAAAGCGCTTCTCCGAAGACGCTGCAAAGTGTAGCGACTGTGTATTTTGTGGGCGAAACGCGGCAGCCGATTGCACTCAGTGGCGTCCCCCACAAAACAGTCGTGAATTGATGTGTGGCAACTTTTGTGTGTAATAATATAATAATAATCCTTGCATTTGATATAGCGCCTTATCACGTAGCTTAGACGCGTTGAAGTATATTGACTATCACCGCAGCGGCACATTTCAAACAGCGACCGAACGTCCCAGAAGGTGTGACAGTTAAAATGGAGCCCTGGAGCATTCGCCTCGCAAGCGAGAGACCTGAGTTCGGTTCCCGGCAGGTCGGGGCGCAGCCTTGGGCCAGTTTCCTTCCTCCACAAAACACGCCTGAGAGTAATCCCTCAAGCAAAAAAAAAAAAATAATAATAATAAATCGGTCATCTTCAATCCACGGCTGTTTGTGGGGACGCTGCTGTGCGCGATTGGCTGCCGCGTTCCCCCCACGAATATACGGTCGATTCACTTTAAAGTGCATCCTGCGCAGCGCTCTGAGACGCCTCGAAGAGGTAATGAGGTGCTGTGTCAATTGCAAGGATGAACATAAATGGTTAAAGGTCGCGTTTGCTGGACGAGTCGAGCGTCTGATTGCATTCCACGTTTTCCTGAGAAGATGTTCACTCCTCTGAGGGAGTGAGCGATCGTGAGCCACCGATGTAAGAACAATCGACCGCAGAAAAAAAAAAGGGATGTAGCCTCAGACAGAAGTTGTCCGTATTTCTCTCTCTCTCTCTCTCTCTCGCTCTGCAAAGCAGGTTGCGAAGGGTTGGGGGCTATCTCTGCGCCGGGAGAGATGGAGTTAGAAACAGATAAAGGATGGAGTTGGAGCTTTGGAACAGTTGGGAGTTGAGGAGAGGGTCAGTGGACTTCCCTGTGCAATCCATAGCGATTTGACCTGTTATGCACAGGGTGGGTGTGGGGAGTTACCTCCAGTAAAAAAGTGACCATTAAAAGCGAAAGAGGACGTATATTAGGTAACGTTTTCGGTTCTGTCTTCAAGATTCAAGATCCTCATTCTCAGCTATGAGGCCATTCCCGGCCTCGCTTCCTCCTATCTCTCCGACCTACTATCCCCCCACGTACCCCACCGTGCCCTCCGTTTCTCTGGCTCCGGTCTGCTCCACACCCCCCGCCCCAACCGCCCGACCATCGGTGGCCTTCAGCCTCTCAGCCCCGAGGCTCTGGAACTCTATCCCCAGTGCCTTCGCCGCTTCCTCCCTTTCCTCCTTCAAGGCCGGTCTCAAGACCTTTCTCTTTGACCTTCAGCCTTCAGCTCCACTCTCGACTCTCTACCCCCTCCTCGCTCCCTCCCTCCCCTCCCTCCCCTCACACTGACCATTTCCCCCCTCAATGCTCGGGTCCCGACCCAACAGTCCAGCGCCTTGGGACGTCCTCCCAACGTGAAAGGCGCTCTATAAATGGAATATTGTTGTTGTTGTTGTTGTATGCGTGTTGATACAGTCAACGCTATTACTGCGTTTATTATGTAAGACAAACGGTAAAAGGTAAACGGTAGGAGCCCTGGAGCTCAGTGGTCCGAGCCCTCGCCTCGCAAGCGAGAGACCCGGGTTGGGCGAAACCTTGGGCAAACTTCCTTACTCCACACACTCACACGTTCGCCTGATAATAATCCCTCCAGAAAAAAAAAACAATAATAAAATTGGTCGCTTCGATCCACAGCTGTCAGCGGGACGCTGCTGTGCGCAACTGGCTGCCGCGTTTCGCCCACAAATATACAGTCACTACACTTTACAGACCATCCTGTGAAGCGCTTTGAGACGTCTAGAAGACGTGAAAAGTTCCAAATCAAATGCAAGAATTATTATTATTATTATACTCTTACCGTCACCTGTCGAGTTATTAACAGACGTCTCAAAGCGTTAACTTATTGTTCATCCATTGCTCTCGGTCCTGCCTTCAGGGAACTCCGCCAGCAAACTTGGGATCGAGGTGAGGGTGGGGGCAGAGGTGCTGATCCTCTGCCGGTTCGAAGGGAACGATTCAACGGTTCAGATCGACTGGACCAGAACCATCAACGGGAGCCAAGCGATCGCCATCTTCCACCCAAAGTACGGAGTCAATTACCCCAATGTCTCGGGGCTGCAAATCCAGTTCAGGCAACTTTCCTCCTCGGAAACGGGTATCGTCATCAACCCGAGTCAGGAGAACCAGGGCATCTACTGCTGTAAATACACCACCTACCCCTCGGGCAGCCTGGAACAGTGTGCCAACGTGACATTGGGACAAGCAGGTACAGTCAATCAATCAATTAATCAATCAATTAATCAATCAATCAATCAATCGAAGCACTTTGGGACGTTCTCCCGACGTGAAAAGCGCTATATCAAATACAAGGATTATTATTATTATTATTAATCAATCCATCGATCAATCAATCAATCCATCGATCGATCCATCGATCCATCCCCTGTGTGTTATCCACCGCTTATTGTATTATTCTGCACTGGTCACAGGTACCTTCGGAGCCCTGTAGCTCAGGGGTTAGACCCCTCGCCTCGCGAGCCAGAGGTTCGATTCCCGGGGGGGGGTCAGGTCAGGGCAAAATCTTAGGCAAGTTTCCTTACCCCCCACAACCCCTCCCCACACCCCCACCCACACCCCCACCCCTCCACACACACACACACAGACACACACATAGACACACACGAGCCTCTGTTTAGCAGCAATAAGCAGGAACCCTCTTCGTCGATCAGTGGGAACGTTTTCCAGAGGGTAATATTCCCTTCAGAATAAATCAATAAATAATAATAATTTGGTCACTCAATCCGCAAGGGTTTGTGGGGACAATTGGCTGCCGTGTTTCACCCACAAAATACACAGTCACTACACTTTACGGTATATTCTGTGAAGCACTTTCGGACGCCTCAAAGGCATGTGTTAAATGCCAGGATTATTATTATTATTATTATTTTAGAGTCATAGATTCATACAATCTTACAGAACAGGAGGAGGCCAATCGGCCCATGGTTCCTGTGCCGGCTCTTTGTAAGAGCTTCCAACTAGTCCGACTCCCCCCAATCTTACCCCAACTAGCCCCACTCCCCCGCTGTTACCCCAACTAGCCCCACTCCCCCGCTGTTACCCCAACTAGCCCCACTCCCCCGCTGTTACCCCAACTAGCCCCACTCCCCCCGCTGTTACCCCAACTAGCCCCACTCCCCCCGCTGTTACCCCAACTAGCCCCACTCCCCCCGCTGTTACCCCAACTAGCCCCACTCCCCCCGCTGTTACCCCAACTAGCCCCACTCCCCCGTTGTTACCCCAACTAGCCCCACTCCCCCCGCTGTTACCCCAATAGCCCCACTCCCCCCGCTGTTACCCCAACTAGCCCCACTCCCCCACTCTTATCACAACTAGTCCCCACTCTTACCCCAAATAGTCCCACACCCCCACACTTACCCCAACTCGCCCCCACTCCCCGTTCTTACCCCATAGTCCAGCAACTTTTTTCAAGAAGTGAATATATCCGATTCCCCTTTGAATTGGTTTCAATGTCTCTCTGCATTGGTTTGTGTTTTATTGAAATAATAATAATAATAATCCTTGCATTTGATATCGCGCCTCATCACGTCTTCAAGACGTCTCAAAGCGCTTCACGGAATATACTGTAAAGTGTAGTGACTGTGTATTTTGTGGGCGAAACGTGGCAGCCATTTGCGTCCCACAAACAGTCGTGGATTAAGTGACCTAATTTTTTTTGAAGGGATTATTACCCCCAGAAAATGATCTGCAATCAACTAACAACCAGGTTCCTACTTACTGCTGTAAACAGAGGTGTGCGTGTGTCTGTCTGTGTGTCTCTGTCTGTGTGTGTCTGTGTGTCTCTGTTTGTGTGTCTCTGTGTGTGTGTGTGTCTGTGTGTGTGGGGGGACTAACCTGACCTGCCTGAGAGTCGAACCCAGGTCCTCTGGCTTGTGAGGCGAGGGGTCTAACCCCTGAGCTACAGGGGCTGTGGGGTGCGAGGGGAGGGGTCTAACCCCTGAGCTACAGGGGCTGTGGGTTGGGGGGCGAGGGGGGGGTCTAACCCCTGAGCTACAGGGGCTGTGGGGTGCGAGGCGAGGGGTCTAACCCCTGAGCTGCAGGGGCTGTGGGGTGCGAGGGGGGGGGTCTAACCCCTGAGCTACAGGGGCTGTGGGGTGCGAGGGGGGGGGTCTAACCCCTGAGCTACAGGGGCTGTGGGGTGCGAGGCGAGGAGGGGGCTAACCCCTGAGCTACAGGGGCTGTGGGGTGCGGGGGGGGGGTCTAACCCCTGAGCTACAGGGGCTGTGGGGTGCGAGGGGGGGGGTCTAACCCCTGAGCTACAGGGGCTGTGGGGTGCAAGGGGGGGGGTCTAACCCCTGAGCTACAGGGGCTGTGGGGTGCGAGGGGAGGGGTCTAACCCCTGAGCTACAGGGGCTGTGGGGTGCGAGGGGGGGGGTCTAACCCCTGAGCTACAGGGGCTGTGCGGTGCGAGGGTGGGGGTCTAACCCCTGAGCTACAGGGGCTGTGGGGTGCGAGGGGGGGGTCTAACCCCTGAGCTACAGGACACCTCAGTGCTTTGTGGTTGTCATTGCCTGGTGAGCAGTGTATTTTTGTCGGCGAATTGCGTCTCTCACACACGGTCAGGAAATAGTTGTATTTTGGGAGGTTTGTCGGGGGTGGTGTGGGGTTGGTTCGGGTCTCGCCTCTGACTCGGAAAGTTGTGGGGTTCAAGCCCTCGGGTCAGGATCTTCAACTCACAATAATTCACATAAAGAGGGGTCGGCGATCAGATGAGATGTTAAACTGAGCCGTTATAATAATAATAATAATAATAATAATAATAATAATAATAATAATAATAATAATAATAATAATAATAATAATAATAATAATAATAATAATAATAATAATAATAATAATAATAATAATAATAATAATAATCCTGGCATTTGATGCAGCATCTCATCATGTGCTTGAGACATCTCAAAGTGCTTCACAGGACACACTGTAAAGTGTAGTGACTGTGTGTTTTGCGGGCCAAACGCGGCAGCCAATTTGCGCCCCCGGCGACGTCCCCACAAACAGCCGTGGGTTGAAGTGACCGAATTATTACTTTTTTTTTGTGTGGTCGTTCGGGTGAATTTTATTGGGAGGTTTTCAGGGCAAAGGTACTTCGAAGCCCATTTCTTACACGGTTTCAAAAGCACAAACCTAAATTAATCTGCAGGGGTTAGACCCCCCCCCCCCTCGCACCCCACAGCCCCTGTAGCTCAGGGGTTAGACCCCCCCCCCCTCGCACCCCACAGCCCCTGTAGCTCAGGGGTTAGACCCCTCCCCTCGCACCCCACAGCCCCTGTAGCTCAGGGGTTAGACCCATCGCCTCGCACTCCACAGCCCCTGTAGCTCAGGGGTTAGACCCCTCGCCCCCCACCCCACAGCCCCTGTAGCTCAGGGGTTAGACCCATCGCCTCGCACCCCACAGCCCCTGTAGCTCAGGGGTTAGACCCCTCGCCCCCCACCCCACAGCCCCTGTAGCTCAGGGGTTAGACCCATCGCCTCGCACCCCACAGCCCCTGTAGCTCAGGGGTTAGACCCCTCGCCCCCCACCCCACAGCCCCTGTAGCTCAGGGGTTAGACCCCTCGCCTCGCACCCCACAGCCCCTGTAGCTCAGGGGTTAGACCCCCCCCTGCACCCCACAGCCCCTGTAGCTCAGGGGTTAGACCCCTCCCCTCGCACCCCACAGCCCCTGTAGCTCAGGGGTTACAGCCCTCGTGTCGCACCCCACAGCCCCTGTAGCTCAGGGGTTAGACCCCCCCCTCGCACCCCACAGCCCCTGTAGCTCAGGGGTTAGACCCCTCCCCTCGCACCCCACAGCCCCTGTAGCTCAGGGGTTAGACCCCTCCCCTCACACCCCACAGCCCCTGTAGCTCAGGGGTTAGACCCCTCCCCTCGCACCCCACAGCCCCTGTAGCTCAGGGGTTAGACCCCTCGCCCCCCACCCCACAGCCCCTGTAGCTCAGGGGTTAGACCCCTCGCCCCCCACCCCACAGCCCCTGTAGCTCAGGGGTTAGACCCCTCGCCTCGCCAGCCGGAGGACTTGAGTTCGATTCCCGGGCGGGTCAGGTCGGGGCGAAACCTTAGGCAAGTTTCCTTACTCCCCCCCCCCCCCACCCCACACACACACACAAATGCACCCACACGTATATTCACACACAGACCCACGCGCACAAATGCACCCACACACATATACGCACACAGACACAACCACACAGACGCACACACACACACACACACATAGATGCACCCACACAGACGCGCACACACTCTCACACACACACACACACACATATACACACACAGACACATAGACACACACGCGCACGCACACACACACACGCCTCTGCTCACCGGCCGTCAGTAGGAACCTGTTTGTGGGGACGTCGCTGGGGGCACAATGTGCTGCCGCGTGTCATCCACTAAACACCCGGTCATTACACTTTATAGCGTGTCCTGTGAAGCATGTTTGGGCGTTTCAGTGATGTGATGAGACGCTGTGTCAAATGCAACGATTATTATCGTTATTATTATATTATTATTATGGTTATCATAGAATTATACAGCGCAGGAGGAGGCCATTCGGCCCATCGTGTCTGTGCTGTTCTTTGAAAAGAGCTTCAAAATCAACCCCACTCCCCCCGCGCTCTCCCCATAGCCCCGATCAACCTCTTCTGTTTCTTTTAAGAACTATTTTAAATCGCTGTCCTCGGGTTACCGACCCTCCCGCCGGCGGGAATCATTATATCATCATTATAATTATTGTACCTACTATTATTTTATTATTATACGATTACTATTAGTGTTTTATTATTATTCTATGATATTATTATTTTATTATTACATTAGTATCCTATTATATTAGCATTTTATTATATTATTATTTTATTATTATTATTATTATTATTATTATTATTATTACGAATTGGCCACTCTGCTCCCCATCAGCGGCAATGCATAATATGGGGGTACTTTTGGGCTGGTATTTAGGACTATTTGGGCAATAAACATTCTTTTGTCAATTCCTGGCAAACCTGACCCTGACTATTGCCGTTTTCTCGGCAGGACCAGAGGCTGTAAGAGCCGTGTGGGGGGTTTACTCGTGGCTCGGGCTGGTGGTGGCCGGTCTCTCTCTCCTCATCCTCATTCTCATCCGGCGGAGCAGGTAAGTGTCTCTCAAATAATAATAATAATAATCCCGGCCACTGACCCGGCGCATTCGGTAGGTCTCAAAGCGCTTCACGGGACAACACTGCAAAGAGTAGCGACTGTGTGTTTTGTGGACGAAATTGCGCCCGGCGACGGCCCCACAAACAGCCGTGGATTGAGTGACCGAACTATTCGTATTATTATATATTTTGGATTTCTTTAATAAATATTTCTTGCACGTTCCCTTTTCAATCCACTTAAATTTATCGTATTAACAACCGGACGACAACAATCGGCCACAAAACACAGTCACCTCTCACTTCACGGTGTATTCTGCGAAGCGCTTTGAAGACGTCTCGAAGACGTGATAATGAGCTCTACCAAAATGCAAAATTTATCATATAAACGTAAATGAGTATTTTATTGTAGATAGAAACTAACCGCCTGGAAAACTATCCCCAATCGGTCTCTGAACGTCAGCAATGACTTTGTGTAGTTTAGTCTTATTGAGAGCTTTCAGTAACGGCATAAAGTCGGGTTTTTTTAAGCGTTATCTCTCCATCGAAGGCCGACAACAGTGGAGCAACGAAGATTTGACAGAGAGATAGTTCATTTGCGGAGTCCTGTAGCTCAGTGGTTAGAGCACTCGCTTTGCAAGTGAGAGACCTGAGTTCAATCCCCAGGCAGAGGGCGAAACCTTGGGCAAGTTTCCTTACTCCACACAGAGCCTAATAATAATCCTCCAAAACCAACACAATAATAAATTGGTCATTTTCAATCTACGACTGTTTGTGGGACATTGCTGTGCGCAATTGGCTGCCGCGTTCGCCCACAAATATACAGTCACTTCACTTTACAGTGTGTTCTGTGAAGCGCTTTGGGAAATCCTCCCGACGGGAAAAGCGCTATATCAAATGCAGAGTATTATTATTATTATTATTATTGTTATTATTATTGTTATTATTATTGTTATTATTATTGTTATTATTATTGTTGTTATTATTATTATTATTATTATTATTATTATTATTATTGTTATTGTTATTATTATTGTTATTGTTATTGTTATTATTATTATTTTTGTTGTTATTATTATTGTTGTTGTTGTTATTATTGTGGTTTGAGCCCTCGTCTCGCAAGTGAGAGGACCCGGGTTTGATTCCCAGGCGGTCAGGTCAGGGAAACCTTAGTGCAAATTTCCTTACTCCCCACACGCACACACACACACACTCACTCACGCACACATACACACTCACATACACTTACACACACTCACATACACTAACTCTCACTCACACACACACTCACTCACATACACACACACACACACTCACTCACACACACTCACATTCACTCACACTCACTCACATACACTAACACACACTCACATACACTAACACTCACTCACACACACACACACACACTCACATTCACTCACACTCACTCACATACACTAACACACACTCACACACACTCACATACACTAACACTCACTCACACACACACTCACATTCACTCACACTAACACTCACTCACACACACACACTCACATTCACTCACACTCACACTCACTCACTCACACACACTAACACTCACTCACACACACACTCACGTACACTCACGTACACTCACACTCACTCACATACACACACTCACTCACATTCACACACACTCACACACACTAACACTCTCACACGCACACACACTCACATACACTCACACTCACTCACACACACACTCACGTACACTCACACACTCAGACACACACACACTCACTCACAAACTCACACACACACTCACTCACTCACACACACTCACACTCACTCACACACACACACTCACATACACTAACACTCACTCACACACACACTCACGTACACTCACACACACACACACACTCATGTACACTCACACACACACTCACTCACATACACTCACACTCTCACATACACACACTCACATACACTAACACTCACTCACACACACACTCACGTACACTCACACTCACTCACACACACACACTCACTCACTCACTCACACACACACTCGCTCACACGCGTGCTCTGCTTACACAGCCTGTGTTGTGGTTGACTGGCGGCTGCGCATATAAATAAATTTGGTCGCTCAATCCACGGCTGTTTGTGGGGGAACGTCTCGGGGCGCAATCGGCTGCCGGGTTTCGCCCACAACACACACAGTCACTACACTTTACAGCTTATCCTGTGAAGGGCTTTGAGACGTCGCGAAGAGGCGATCAGGCGCAGTGTAGGACGTTAGGATTATTATTATTATGATTATAACAATGCGGCTTATGTTGTTTGCAGAATACACTCAATGAGGAGAACGGCCGAGAGAGTTGATGTAAGTTTCAATTCCCCAAATAATTGTTTGCAATTATACAGCGTTTGTCATTGTCACAGCCCCGACTACCCCAACCCCCCACTTGTCGGCCCCCCAACCCCTCCCTCCACAGGCTGCACATCATCCAGAACTAACTCCGCAGCCCGTGTCCTCTCCCCCACCCCCTCACCCCCACCCTCACCCCCACCACCGGGCTCCCCGACCCCCATCACCCCCATCCTCACCCCCACCACCGGGCTCCCCGACCCCATCACCCCCATCCTCACCCCCACCGGGCTCCCCGACCCCATCCCCCCCATCCTCACCCCCACCACCGGGCTCCCCGACCCCCTCACCCCCATCCTCACCCCCACCAGGCTCCCCGACCCCATCCCCCCCATCCTCACCCCCACCACCAGGCTCCCCGACCCCATCACCCCCATCCTCACCCCCACCAGGCTCCCCGACCCCATCACCCCCATCCTCACCCCCACCAGACTCCCCGACCCCATCACCCCCATCCTCACCCCCACCGGGCTCCCCGACCCCATCACCCCCATCCTCACCCCCACCGGGCTCCCCGACCCCATCACCCCCATCCTCGCCCAACTCCACTGTCTTCCCATCACACAGAGGATATAGTTCAAGATCCTGGTCCTCACCTTCAAAGCCCTCCATGGTCTCGCTCCCCCAACCTCTGCCACCCCCTAACCCCCTACCATCCTGCTCACTCCCCCCGCTCAGCGGGCTCCGGCCTGCTTCACGCCCCCCGCCTCGCTCGCCCGACTATTGGCGGACAGGCCTTCAGCCATTCTGCCCCCACCCTCTGGAACTCCATCCCGCAGTCCCTCCACCTCGCCCCCTACTTTGCCTCTTTCAAGATCCGTCTCAAGACCCTCTGCACCTTGACCACCCTCCTACACTCACCCTCCCCACCCTCCACCCCCTCCTGATCCCATCCCCCAGCTCGGGTCCAAACCCCTGACTGTCCAGTGCCTTGGGACGTCCTCCTGACATGAGAGGCGCTGTGTACACATCTTGTGTGTTGTTGTTTACACAGTATTTGTTTACGTCATGTTAAATCTGACTTATACACAACTTTGCCTAAGTCATATATGATGGGACTTATGTGAGTTTCACCTGATTCATACTTGACGTAAGTTCATATTAATTGTTCTGGTCCTAAACTGACACGACTTCTGTGAAGTTTATACATCAAAGCAATTCACAATTTAACTGAAACGTAGGGGTTCATTTTCATTTGGGATGAACATCACAGGGATTTCCTGAATTGGGAAACCCATCACCGTGACCGGTCGGGTGTCTGACACACACGGAAACCCGTCACCGTGACCGGTCGGGTGTCTGACACACACGGAAACCCGTCACCGTGACCGGTCGGGTGTCCGACACACACGGAAACCCGTCACCGTGACCGGTCGGGTGTCTGACACACACGGAAACCCGTCACCGTGACCGGTCGGGTGTCCGACACACACGGAAACCCGTCACCGTTGCTTAAGAGTCTCCAAACCCGACTGAGAATTAATAATAATAATCCTCACATTTGATATAGCGCTTTTCACGTCGGGAGGACATCCCAAAGCGCTTCACACAACACACTGTAAAGTGAATTTACTGTATATTTGTGGGCGAACGCGGCAGCCAATTGCACACAGCAATGTCCCACAAACAGTCGTAGATTGAAAATGACCAATTTATTATTGTTTTTGGTTTTGGAGGGATTATTATTAGGCTCTGTGTGGAGTAAGGAAACTTGCCCAAGGTTTCGCCCTCTGCCTGGGATTGAACTCAGGTCTCTCACTTGCAAAGCGAGTGCTCTAACCACTGAGCTACAGGACTCCACAATCCTCCACAATTCCCCACATCGCCCCCACACCCGGAAACCCCAGAGAGAGATCGTTGGGATGGAATGCGCTCTCTCTCTCTCTCTCTCCCCCTGAAGGGACGTCCTCTGATTACCTAATTCCGGAGAGTATTAGGCGCAGGTTGGCGAGAGCCAAGGCTTTGGGGTGAGCCCAGAGTGTGTGTTGGGGGGTAACTGTTGGGGTCTAACCAACTAAACCCACACACAGCTCAGCCATCGAGAGAGAGAGAGAGAGAGAGCGCTGTGTGGCCGAGCTTTCCCGCTCCTTGTCCAGCGAGGACCCCCCTCCCCGTTAGTTAGTTAGTTGGGGGTTTGGCTGTGGGGGTAACAGGAGCTGAGGGGGAGGATTCTCTGCCCCCAGTGACTGGTCGGCCCTTCCAGGTCCTCCCGATGAGCCGGGCCGGGCAGTGGGTACCCTGGGACCCCACGGCCCCTCCCGGCTCAGGAACCCATCTCCTTATCAACACGACCATTGTATCTCAGTTCTCTCATTGGGGGTATTTGACTGCGGTTTATATCCCATCTCATGGAGTCCTGTAGCTCAGGGGTTGGAGCCCTCGACCCGCAAGTGAGAGGACCCAGATTTGATTCCTGGTCGGGGCAAAACCTTAGGGAAGTTTCCTTACTCCACACACACACACACACACACACACACATAGACACACACGCAGACACATGCACACACATACACACAGACACGTGCACACACACGCAGACACACACACACAGACACCAGACACACACAGACACACATAAACACAGACACACCCACACACACGCAGACACACACACAGACACGCACATACACACACGCAGACACCAGACACACACAGACACGCAAACACACACACACATACACACACAAACACACAGACACACCCACACGCAGACACACACGCGCAGACACACACACACACGCAGACACACACACCCACCAGACACACATAGACACACAAACACACCGACACGCAGACACACACACGCGCGCCTCTGTTTATTTAGCAGCAGACAATTACTTGTTGAACGATCGGCGATCGCTTTCCGGGGGTAACAATCCCTTCTAAAAGAAAAAACGCGGTCACTGAACCCGCGGCTGTCTGTGGGGACGTCGCCGGACGCAATCGGCTGCCGCGTTTCACCCTCAAAAACACACAGCAACTACACTTCACGGCAAATCCTGCGAAGCGCTTGGAGGCGTCTCAGCGACGCGGTGAGGCGCCGGGTCAAATGCCACTGTTACTGCAAAGTGAAGTGACTGTGTTTTCTGTGGGGGCCAAAGGCGGCCAATTGCTCACAGCGCAGTGTCCCACAAAGTGATCGCTTTATTATTTCTTATTGCTGTTTGTGGCTATGATTATTATTATTACGATTGATTCCCAGGAGCCCGACAAACAGTGCGAAGGTCTCCCTGAAATCCCGGCCGCGACTGAGCCCAAAACGTCGGTCTCCTCTCTGTATGATATGATAAACGTGGATTACTTCAGTTTCCAGTCCAAATCCGGACATCACAGCAAAACCCCCGACCGGGAACACGACGTCAAACCCTCCGAGAGACCGGAGGGGCATCAGTGAGAGGCACTCAGCAATGCGGGGCACTCCCAGAGAGACATCGCCACAGACTCCTGCCGCTCCCCCCCCTCCGCCCACCTCGCCCCCTCCCCACACCCCCATCTTCAAGCCGCCACTGAAGACCGTCCTCTTCGGCCATTGCCCAACTCGCGCCCCACCCCCCACCACCCCCCCCACCCCGGCTCCAAGCTGTGCTCCGCCACTGTCGGGCCCTGCGCTGCGCTGTGTGAGGGTCGCCTGGTAAGTTGTTGTTGCTCCAACCGGTGACACCCGGTGACACCCGGTGACACCCGGTGCAGGTGAAACCCACTCCTCATGGAATCCAATATTACAGCACAGAAGGAGGCCATTCGGCTCAGTGAGGCCAGTGCCGGCTCTTCGGAAGAGCTGCCAACTAACCCCACTCCCCACCCCCCCATCCCCGCTCTTACCCCAACTAGTCCCCACTCCCCCTCTCTTACCCCAACTAGTCCCCACTCCCCCTCTCTTACCCCAACTAGTCTCCACACCCCCACTTTTACCCCAACTAGTGCAAGCTCCCGAGTTCTCTCTCTCTCTTTCTCCCCCTCTCTTCTCTCTCTCTCTCTGATCCTCTGCTAAGATGGTCTGTGTATCTGTTGAGAGTGAGATATGAGACGTTGTGATAGACTTTATTAAACAGAGAAATAAACACATAAAAAATCAATCTGATCAGTCTCTGAGTCAGAAGGTTGTGGGTTCGAGCCCTCAGGTCAGGACTTGGCATCACACAGTCTAAGCCGATGCTCCAGTGCAGCCCCGGGGGGGGGTCACAGTGTCGGAGACGCCGCCCTCCGGGTGAGACGTTAAACCTACCAGGATACACTATAAAGTGTAGTGACTGTGTATTTTGTGGGCGAAACCGGCAGCGAGTCGTAGGTTGGGTTATGTCAGTGACCAGAACTGTGTGGTCTGATCAGAGAATTGACTGTGACCTCTGAGGATTTGAGCTCAACCGGTTTAGCAATCCCGCCCAGTGGCTCCTGTTTGCCAGTCACTAACAACAACAACAACACAGCGCCTCTCAGGTCAGGAGGACGTCCCGAGGCGCTGGACAGTCAGGGGTTTAGACCCGAGCTGGGGGTTGGGATCAGGAGGGGGCGAGGGACGGGGAGAGGGACGGGGAGAGGGAGCGGGAGAGGCGGAGGAACTGTGGGATGGTGTTCCAGAGGGTGGGGGCGGAGAGGCCGAAGGGGTGGGCAAGGTCAGGGGACATGAAGCCCACCGGGCAGAGAGGGAGCTAATACACCTGGACATCTCTCTCTCTCCCCCTCTCCCTCCCCCCCTACGCCACCTCCAGCAACTTCTCTCCCAGTCACACAATAATTGGTATAATTGTGTTTCCTGTTGTTGCATTCGATCTCTGGCATTTATCTGCAATAAACTCCATTTGCTAATCAATGGACGACTGTCCGCGGGACACTGCTGTGCGCAGTTGGTTGCCATGTTTCGCCCTCAAAATATACGGCCACTGCACTTTACAGTGTAACCCGCGGAGCGCTTTTGGACGTTTCAATGGTGTAATAAGGCGATAAGGTATCAAATGCTAGGATTATTATTATTGTTGTAATTATATTATTGTATTATTAAGATGATAAGCGTTGAGACGTCTCGACGACATGATAAGGCGCTATATCCCATGCGAACACGCCTAACAATTATTATGCACAGTCGTCCTGTAGCTCAGTGGCGAGAGACCTCGCCTCACATGCGAGAGGAGCTGCGTTCGATTACAGGGCAGGTCAGGGCCAGATGTTGGTCACGTTTCCTTACTCCACACACACACACACACACACACACACACCTGTTTATCTGACAATAAATAGGTACCCAGTTGTTAGTCAATTGGCGAAAAAAAAAAAATATGGTCACTCAATCCACGAGCGCTCGCGGGCGTGTGTGCGCGCAGTTGTCTCCCGCGTTTCGCCCACAAAATACGCAGTCAATTCCTTTTTTTTGCGGAGCGCTTCGAGACGTCTCTGCGACGCCGTGTCAAACGCAGAGGACCATTATTGTGGTTGTAGTCGCGCGCCGAAGTCATTGGGAGACACAATCTGCCTCCGGGTTCCCAGAAAATAACTTGCGTAACTTTAACAAAGAATAATATTTGCTTAGAAGTGGTTCGAGGCTGTAGATGCTCAGCATCGGCCTCAACAACACAAGACAGGAAGCGGTGTATCTGCTGTGCTCATGAGAGCGGGTTTTGCGGTGTCACAAAGCTCCAGTTTACGAGTCTATATTCTCGAGCGACGGAGCCTGGATTCTGATGGCCATTTAACCGAGTAAACCTGGTGATACCGAAACCGCAGGTCGGCAACTGTCCCCAAATCACGCAGGGCCTTTAGCTGGTGGCCTTATTATTAGTAGTATTATTATTAACCATGAATAATAGTTATGATAATCCTTCCGTTTGATACAGCGCCTTATCAGGTCTTATCGTGGAGTAGCTCAATGGTTAGAGCACTCGCCTCGCAAACCAGAGGACCTGGGTTTGACCTGGAGCAAGTCTCCTTACTCCACTTGCACACGCACGCGCACGCACACGCACACGCGCCTCCGATTACCCGCAATAAGTAGGAACCCGCTTGTTCGTCAATTGGCAGCTCACTTGTCCGGGGAGTAATAATTCCTTCCAAAAAAACAAATTGGTCACCCGACCCACGACTGTTTGTGGGGACGTCGCCGGGCGCAATCGGCTGCCGCGTTGCACAGTCGTTACGCTTTGCAGTCTATTCCGTGAAGGGCTTCGAGACGTCTCGAAAGCATGATAAGGCGCCGGGTCAAATGCGAGGATTGTACACTGTAAAGTGCAGTGACCGTGTATATTGTGCGGGTGAAATGCAGCAGCCAATTTGCAGGCAGCAGCTTCCCACAAACCGTCGTGGATTGAGTGGCCAAATTATTATTACTATTATTTTTTGGAAGGGATTATTACCCCCGGAAAGCTATCCCCCAATCGACTAACAAGCGGGTACCTACTGACTGCTGGTAAACAGAGGCGTGTGCGTGTGTGTGTGCATGTGCGTGTGGGAAGTAAGGAACCTTGCCCAACATTTCGCCCCGACCTGACGTGACCCGCTCGGGAATCGAACCCGAGTCCTCTCGCTTGCGAGGCTCTAACCACTGAGCTGCAGAACCCACCACCAAAGCCAAGAGCGATTCCTCCCCCCCGTTGAGTGCCAATAAAAATCTTTACCTCCTGCCAGACAAGATGTGGGTCAAAGCCGTTTGCATAATGTTTATCTGACTCCAACCGCACAGGAAAGGCTCGATTTCATCGCTGAACTCAGCAGCGCTCTGCGAGACAGGGAGAGAGACGTGAAGAGTCACGTAGCGTAACGCATATTCTTGTGATCACGAAGACAACGTGCGCTTATATAGCGCCCTCCACGCAGGATAGCGCGTCAGAGCGCGCAATAATAATAATAATACGCACACGTATTGCGATGGATCCATAGGACGCACCGTAAAGTTAATCGACCGGGTATCTCGTGGGCGACACGCGGCAGCCGATGGCGCTCAGCAGCGTCCCCCACACGCAGCCGCGGATTGAGTGACCGCATTTTCTTTGGAAGGTATTATTATTCCGCCCCGAAGAAGCGATCGGCCGGTTGACTACCTACCGGGTTCCAACTCAATGCCGGTAAACGGAGGCGAGTGAGCAAAAGGTTCATCATAACTTCCTGACTTTTCTATGTCCCCGTTTATAAAGCCCTGGACAACGCATAGCGAGGAAACGACAACAACTTGCACTTGCACCGCGTCCCGGACAGTCACGGCACAAGACGCCAAGCCGGGGGGGGGGGAGGTGACCGTAGGCACGGGGTCAACGAGGAAGGACTTCAGCGGTGACCTCAAGATGGGGAGGGAGAGGGGGCAAGGAAGGCGGAGGGAGAGTGCTCCAGAGTTTCAGGGGGTAGTGGCTGAAACCTCGGCCGCCGATGGTAGACCGGAGACAAGACACGAGAGAGAGAGAGAGAGAGAGAGAATACAGAATAAAGCGCACTCAGGTTTCTGAAGTCAAAGCTTTATTGCTCGCCACAGCGTTTGGTAAATGTTCCTCAGGTGGGGGGTGGGGGGTGGGGGGTGTGTGTAGGGTTTCAGCAGCTGTGAACCAAGAAGGAACGTACAGGACATTGTGCAGGAGTGAGCAGAGGGAGATGAGGCCAGTGGTGGGGTGGTGGGGTGGTGGGTAGTGGGGAGGGTGTGGATGTGGGTGAAAACCCTCCAAATCCCCTTTAACCCAAGAACCCCAACCCTTTCCAAACTTGCCACACAGCTTCGAACCTTTCCCTTCGGCCCCGCTCTGCCACAGCGTCCGATACCCTTTCTGCGGGAGGACCTTGAGGAATCTACGCCCGACTTCAAGTCAACATTGGGCTCGTTCCACCCGGACCATCCGGCCCACCCGCCCGGGAACTCGCTACCTGTCCCGGTCAAAACAGTTGGCATCTGACCACATCGTGTGCGCTGTGTGTTTGTGTGTGTATCTCTCTATAATCCTCGGATTTGATACAGCGCCCCATCGCGTCTTCGAGGCGTCTCAAAAGCGCTTCGCAGAAGGCACCGTAAAGTGCGGTGACTGTGTATTTTGTGGGGGGAAACGCGGCAGCCAATTGCGCCCAACGACCTCCCCTCTCCCCCCCCACACACACACACAGTGGTGGATTAAGTGGCCGAATTATGATTACTTATGTATTTTGAAGGGATTATTAGTTGCCTAAGGCTTCGCCCTGACCCGCCCGGGGAATCGAACCCGGGTCCTCTCGCTTGCGAGGCGCTAACTACGACACTACAGGACTCGCGCACGTACATATACAACGCAAGAGTAACACCCCACTGTGATACGATTCAAAAGCGGCCAAACAGCCCACAGACCACCCGGTCGTCGTCCGACGTTTGTCTAAATTAGTCCACGCGCAGTAAAAAAAAAGGCTAATTTTCTTGTCAAAAACACCTCCCTCCCTCCCTCCCCCAACAGCGGACCCACACGTCCCAGTCAGTGGTCAGTGCAACTGGAGCGACGCAGATTAATCCGCATTAACGAGGACGGCTTTTTGTTCGTATTTGCTTTTTAAAAGAAACTTTAAAAAAAAATCAAAGATCCAACAATCTTTTTCTCCCCCTCTCCCCCCTCCCCCCGTACTCCTACACCATCACAATAATCCTTGCATTCGATATAGCGCCTTATCACGTCGTCGAGACGTCTCGAAAGGCGCTTCACAGTATAATAGTCCGTGCGTTTGATTCAGCGCCTCATCACGTCTTCGAGACGTCCGAAAGCGCTTCACGGGATACACTGTCAACTGTAGTGACCGCGCAGTTTGTGGGTGAAACCCGGCAGCCAACTGTGCGCAGCAGCGTCCCGCAAACAGTCGTGGATTGAGTGGCCCCATTATTAGTATTAATATTTCTTTTTGGATAGATGATCAGCCCCGGAAAGTGATCCACTCACAATGGATTAGCACCTGAGGTTGTGCCCTGACCCGCCCGGGAATCGAACCCGGGTCCTCGCGCTTTCAAGGCGAGTGCTCTAACCACTGAGCTACAGGGCTCCATATAAACCTTAAGCTTTACAGACTGGAAGGAGCAAACGTAATAGCGTTCAGTACTTGAGGATTACAGAGATCCATTTCTTCCCGTTTACAATCGACTCAACTGGGAGTGGGGGCGGAGAGGGGGGGGTTGAGGGACGGGAGGGGATATGGAGAGTGCGGGAAAGTTGTGCGGATGGATGAAAAAGGGATTGGAGGAGGAGGAGAGGAGGGAAAGGGGTTGAAAAGGGGGAGGATGGAGATGGATAAAAGAGGTGGAGGTCAAGAGATTACGGCAGCTTTTTGGCCACAAGTGAGACATAAAACAAGCATCAAAGTTGTTGTCGTCCATTGCAAAAAAAAAATATCAGTCCTTCATTGACGTTCTCTCCCAGCGGAGAAGCTGAGAGCGCGCGAGAGAGAGGGGGGGGGGGAGAGCGGGACACACATCAGGAACTCGTCTGGGGAAGTAGGAAAGACTTGGGAAAATCATCCAACAGAAATGGCTGCTCCGGTCCATTGGTTTCCAAAACGGAACTGTAAACCAGTCAACTGTCCTTCAGTAAACGTGTGGATCAGACTCCCGAGGGAGAGACAGACAGACAGACGGTGGAAGGAGTAACTGTCTTTTGTCTCAAGAACAAATCAGATGGGGTTTCTGTTAGGTTATAATATCTGGGGAGACGCTACACGGTTTGGGGCACGACCTGTCAAGCGATTCCCGGGATGGTGGAGGATGGACTGGATGGACCTCGGTGGCTTTGGTCCCGGCAGATTCTAATGTCCTCCCGCGATCCGACAACTAAAAAGGCCGAATTTTCCAATTGGGAAACACGACGTCCCAAGTCTTACAGAGGATGGTTGAGTTGGTGCCCCACAAACACACACACACACACACAGACACACACACAAAACAAGAGGCACACAGTCAGAAAGCCGGATAGTGCTGCGTCCATTTTGGTTTGGTCAGTAACAATTCAGTATCGAGGTAGTTGCTCTGCGGAGTATTCCAGGCTGTCGCTTGGGCTCGTTTCCCGGCAGTTCCAGTCCGTGCGCCCAGCGTTCTCGGGTAGAAAATAAAACTCTTGGGGGAGACGATGTATAGTTTGGGACACGACCTGTCAAGCGACTGCCAGGGACGGTGGAAGGCGAATGAGGTGGACCTTGGTCTTCTTTCGCCAGCAAGTTCTTATGTTCTTCCCCATGGCCGCCCACACTCACACGTCTCGTCCCCACAGAGGATACTTCACTTGAGTTTCTCCCCCCACCCCCCACCCCTCTGCTCTCCAAATTGTTCACAAACTTACTGGCTCAGTTGCAAACGGAAACTTTTCCCGAATGGTTGTCTAAAGGTGATCAGGGAGGAGGGCTTTGGGAGTTGTGTGTGCGGGGGGTGGGGGGAATTGGAGGATCTCACTGACCGTTGTATCATCTGATCCCAACCCTAGCCTTTTGATGTTGCAATGGAGGCTGGTGAGAACAGAGAGGGGTGGGGGAGGATAGACACAGATTGGGGGTGAAGGTTAGCTGGATGGAGCCCTCTCCCCCAATCCATTCTTACCCTTGGATTGGTGTGTGGGCTCAACTGACTACATTCCATCTTGAAGATGCTCTCTCTCTCCCTCCATCCCCCTCTCCCTCCTTATTCGAATTCAAGATCCTCATCCTCACCTACAAGGCCATTCACGGCCTCGTTCCCTCCTACCTCTCTGACCTACTGTCCCCCTACTTACCTGCCCGTACCCTCCGTCCCTCTGGCTCCGGTCTGCTCCACATCCCCCGCCCCAACCGCCCGACCATCGGTGGCCTTCAGCCTCTCAGCCCCGAGGCTCTGGAACTCCATCCCCAGTGCCTTCGCCGCTTCCTCCCTTTCCTCCTTCAAGGCCGGTCTCAAGGCCTTTCTCTTCAATCGAGCCTTCAGATCCCCTCTCGACTCTCTACCCCCTCCTCGCTCCCTCCCTTCCTCCCCTCACCCTGACCATTTTCCCCCTCCTTGCTCCTTCCCTCCCCTCCCCTCACCCTGACCATTTCCCCCCAATGCTCGGGTCCCGACCCAACTGTCCAGCGCCTTGGGACGTCCTCCCAACGTGAAAGGCGCTCTATAAATGAAATCTTGTTGTTGTTGAATGGAAGTTATAACAAGGCTGTATCCCCCTTTGTCCCAACATGATGGGGGCTGTGAACTCCACTTGTCTTTAAGGAGCAAGAGAGAGAGAGGGGGGGGGGGGGGGATGGGAGGAAGGGAGGGAGAGGGGGATGGAGGGAGACACAGAGAGAGAGAGAGAGAGAGAGAGCACCTTCAAGATGGAATGTAGTCAGTTGAACCCACACACCAACCAAAGGGTAGGAATGGACTGGGGGAGAGGGCAAGAGAGGGCTCCATCCAGCTAACCTTCACCCCCAATCTGTGTCTATCCCCCCCCACCCCCCTCTCTGTTCTCACCAGCCTCCATTGCAACATCAAAAGGCTAGGGTTGGGATCAGATGATATAACGGTCTGTGAGATATACAAACCAACGCTATACATCGTGTTTCCTCACACGGTTGAGATGCCTCAAAGATCTCCCCACATCCCCCCCACACCTGAAACCCCAGAGAGAGATTGTTGGGATGGAATGCGCTCTCTCTCTCTCTCTCCCTCTCTCCCTGGAGGGACGCCCTCTGCTGACCTAATTCCGGAGAGTATTAGGCGCAGGTTGGCGAGAGCCAAGGCTTTGGGGGGAGCCCAGAGTGTGTGTTGGGGGGTAACTGCTGGGGTCTAACCAACTAAACCCACACACAGCTCGGCCATCGAGAGAGAGAGAGAGAGAGAGAGCGAGAGAGAGCGCTGTGTGGCCGAGGTTTCCCGCTGCTTGTCCAGCGAGGACCCCCCTCCCCGTTAGTTAGTTGGGGCTTTGGCTGTGGGGGTAACAGGAGCTGAGGGGGAGGATTCTGCCCCCAGTGACTGGTCGGCCCCTCCAGGTCCGGCCGATGAGCCGGGCTGGGCTGCCATCAGCAGTGGGTGCCCTGGGACCCTGAGGCCCCTCGTGGCTCAGGATCCGGGGACTAGACACCGGCACAGAGAGGGGGGGTGGGGTCTCGATCCCCACACTCCAGTGCCGAGGCTTGGAGTCACCTTGGGGCCAGTTCAGCCCCGAGGAGACCCCACTGACCTCCTTCCAAAGGGAGGAGTGTAGTGACTGTGTGCTGTGTGAATGGTGGGGAGGGGGTACGAGGGAGGGTCAGGACCTCTTTCTGTGCCGAGTGGAGGTGTGGGCGGGGTGCGAGCAGCGGGGGGGCTGATCCCCAGGGGCTTTCAGATAGGGTTTGCCGCACTCGCAGATGCACAGGATGGCCTCGTCCCCGTCCCCGGTGGTCGGGGGCGCCCCGCGCTCCCCTCCCCCCTCCCCCTGGGCCCCGGGGGCCACAGCGGCGGCGGCGACAACGGGAGGCGGGGGAGGGGCAGCCGGGCAGCGGTGCCTCTTGAGGGTGGAGGACTGGGTGAAGGCCTTCCCGCAGCGGCTGCAGGCGTAGGGCCGCTCCCCGGAGTGGGTGCGGAGGTGCTTGACCAGAGTGGACGAGGAGACGAAGGCCCGCGAGCACTGCGGGCAGACGTGCGGCTTGTGGCCCGCGTGGCTGCGCTGGTGGTCCTTCAGGTTGGAGGACTGGGCGAAGGCCACCCCGCACTGCGGGCAGACGTACGGCCGCTCGCCCGTGTGGGTCCGCATGTGGCGCCGCAGGCGGGAGCCGAAGGCGAAGCGCATCCGGCACAGGCCGCACTGGTAGGGCTTGGCGCCGCCGTGGGCCTGCAGGTGCACCCGCAGGGCCGAGGTGCGGGTGAAGGCCTTGCCGCACTCCAGGCAGCGGAAGGGCCGGTCCCCCGAGTGAACTCGCTGGTGGTCCTGGAGGCCCCGCAGGCGGGTGAAGGCGCGGCCGCACTCCACGCACTGGTACCCGGGCCGGCGGGCGCGGGCAGGCGTGTGCGCGGCCTCCGGGAACGACTGACCGCCTCCTCCCGCTCCCGCCGCCTCCCGCCCCGGGCGCGGCGAGGGGCACCTGTGCCTGTCCAGCGCCCCGCCCTGGCTGAACCCCCGCCCGCACTGCCCGCACACGAAGGGCCGCCGCTCCTCCCCGTGCGCCAGCCCGTGCTTCCCCAGCCCGGCCGCCGAGGCACAGGCCAGGCCGCAGCGCCCGCACACGAAGCCCCGCTCCGCCCCGTGCACCGACCTGTGGCCGCGCAGCTCCTCCAGCCGGCGGAAGGCGCAGCCACACTCGGAGCAGATGAAGGGCCGACTGCCCGCGTGGCTGCCCGCGTGGTCGTACAGCTGCTTGACGAAGTGGAAGGCCAGGCCGCACTCCACGCAGCGGTGTGGCTTGTGCTCCCCGGCCCGGCCCCGGCCCCCGCGCCCCGGACCCCCGCCGAGGCGCCGCCGCCGCACCAGCAGCAGCCCCCCCGCCCGGCCGCAGCCACAACCTGCAGGTCCCGCCAACCCCGGGCGGGGGTCGCGGCGGCGGCTCCGGAGCCTGGAGGCCGAGGCGCAGGACTGGCCGCACGGCAGGCGGTGTGGGCCGTCCGCGACCTTCACCACCACCTCCTCCTCCTGGCCGTCGCCAACGCCACCTTCATCATCAGCAGTACCCTCCTCCTCCTCCTCCTCGTCATCTTCCTCCTCCTCCTCGCCAATCTCCTCGTCCACCTCCATCCTCATCCCCAGGTCCAGCCCGATCTCCTCGTCCCACGCGCGGAGTTCGCTCTGGGCGCTCCGGCTCCGAGCTTCCTTCATCTCTCCGTCCTTCCTTCCCCGATTCCCGCTCGGGGTGTGGGGGGTGGGGGGCTGAGAGCGGGGCGAGGGAGGGGATGACTAGGGGTAAATCCCCTCCGCCTTCAGGCTCCTTCCTCGCTCAAACCTCCGCCGTCTCCGCACCTGGAAACCAGACGATAATAACCCTCGGCCCCCGTGGCCTCTCAAAGCGCTTCGCGGGACACGCCGTCGAGTGTAGTGGCTGTGCGTGTGGTTTGCGGGCCGAACGCGGCGGCCAATCGCGCCCAAACAACACTCTCTCTCTCCGTCACACACTCTCTATCACATTCTCTCTCAGTCACACTCTCTCCGTCACACTCTCTCAGTCACACTCACTCTCTCAGTCACACTCTCTCCGTCACACTCTTTCTATCACACTCTCTCTCTCCGTCACTCTCTCTCTATCACACTCTCTCTCAGTCACACTCTCTATCACACTCTCTCTCTCTTAGTCACACTCTCTCTGTCACACTCTCTCTCTCCGTCACACTCTCTCTCTCCGTCACACTCTCTCTCCGTCACACTCTCTCTCTCCGTCACACTCTCTCTCCGTCACACTCTCTCTCTCCGTCACACTCTCTCTCTCCGTCACACTCTATCATCACTTTCTCTATTATCACACTCTATCATCACTCTTACTATACTCTATCACTCTGTTACACTCTCTCTATTTTCACACTCTATCATCACTCTTACTATGCTCTATCACTCTGTTACACTCTCTATTATCACACTCTCTCTATCATCACTATTACCACACACTCCCTATCACACTCTCTCTGTTATACTCTATCACTATTATCACACTCTCTCTATCACTCTCAATATATTAACACACTTTCGCTATCTCTCTATTATCACTCTCTCTATTACCACACTATTATCAGTGTCTATCACTCTATTATCACACTATTACTCTCTATTATCACACTCCCTCTATCATCACTCTCACTCTCTATTATCACACTCCCTCTATCATCACTCTCACTCTCTAATATCAACTCTCTATCACTCTCTCTATTATCACACTCTCTCTCTAATATCACACTCTCTGTCACTCTCTCTCTATTATCACTCACTCTATTATCAACCTCTCTATCTCTCTGTCTATTATCACACACTCTCTATCATCACTGTCTCTTTACCACTCTCTCTATTGCCACTTTCTCTATTATCACACGCTATCACTCTATTATCACATTATGGTCACACTATCACTCTATTACCACACACTATCTCTCTATATCACACTCTCTATCTCTATTATCACTCTCACTCTTATGACACTCGATCACTCTCTCTATTATCACATTCTCTATCTCTCTATTATCACATTCTCTATCACTCCCTATCATCACACTCTCGCTATCACTCTTTCTATTATCACACTCTCAGTCACTCTCTCTCCATTCATAGAACCATAGAATTGTACAGCACAAAAAGAGGCCATTCGGCCCATCGAGTCTGTGCGGCGCTTTGAATAGAGTAATGTAATGTCAGTCCCACTCCCGGCCCTTTCCCCATAACCTGCAAACCCGTCTCCTCAAATACCCGTCCACCGCGTTAAACGTAGTTATCGAATCGGCCTCGACCGCCCTTTCAGGCAATACTTCCAGATTCCAACAACTCGCTGCGTGAAAACAGTTCTTCTCCCCTCCCCTCGGCTTCTCTTAGAGACTATTTTGATTCTGTGACCTCGAGTCACCGACACTCCCACCAGTGGGAACAGTTGTTCCCTTTCTAACCTATCAAATCCCCTCATAATTTTGAAGACCTCTATTACGTCCTCGTAACCTTCTCTGCTCCAATGAGAATAATCCCGGCCTCTCTGTAGCCTTCCCTCATCCTCACGGTCCCTCATTCCTGGTCCCGTCCTCGTAAATCTCCTCCGCGCCCTTTCCAATGCCTTAACGTCCTTCCTATAGTGCGGTGCCCAGAATTGGGCGCAGTATTCCAACTGAGGTCCAACCGGTGTTTTCTATCGGTTAATCATCACCTCTTGTACTCTGTGCCCCTATTTATAAAGCCTCGTATCCCATATTCCCTTTGTACACCGTATCCCCCTGTCCGGCCGCCTTCAAGGATTCCGTTACCTGAACCCCAGATCTCTCTGCCTCGGGACGTCCTCCCGACGTGAAAGACGCTCTAAAATGAAAGCTTATTGTTGTATTATCACTCTATTATCACTCACTTTCTCTCTATTATCACTCTCTCCCTATCACTCTATTATCTCTCTCTATATATATTACCACTCTCTATTATCACACTCACTCTCTCTCTATATCACTGTCTCTCTCTCTATGATCACTCTCTCTATATCACTGTCTCTCTCTCTATATCACTGTCTCTCTCTCTATATCACTGTCTCTCTCTCTATATCACTGTCTCTCTCTCTATATCACTGTCTCTCTCTCTATATCACGCACTCTCGCCCTCACCTCAGGCTGTGAGGCCCACAGGCCTGAGCCTCGCTCTCGCCCTCCTTCCCCCGGATATCCGGCCAATCTCCCCCTCCCCGAGTCACACTACTTCCTTAACGTCACTTCCGTCCAGATATTCCCATGGGGCAGCTGGTGGTGGCCGCCATCTTTGATGCTGGCGAAATACACATACAGGCACACACATAGTGATACAGACACATACACATACAGGCACACAGACAGAGATACAGAGACATACAGACATACACCGTGACATACAGAGACATACAGACACACACATAGTGACATACAGAGACATACAGACACACACATAGTGATACAGACACATACAGGCACACAGACACATACACACACACAGAGATACAGAGACATACAGACATACACATAGTGACATACAGAGACATACAGACACACACATATACATACAAACACAGAGACATACAGACACACACATAGTGACACACAGAGACATACAGACACACACATACAGACACATACATAGACACACAGAGACATAGACACACACATACAGACACATACATAGACACACAGAGACATAGACACACAGAGAGACACATGAGGTACTCAGGCTGACGGGGGGGGGGGAGGATGGAGAATGGGACCCACTGTCGTTCACAATATACATTAATGATTTGGACTCAGCAATCGGCAATTTCAAAATGTGCGCCCGACACCAAATTGGGGGAATATTTAATCCACAGGAGGACGGCAGCACAGATTATGTAAGAGGAAGCCAGAGAGGTACATGAGAGAGAAAAGCTTAGGAGGTTCTGCTTGAAGGCTCAGTTGAGGAAGGACAGGAGACTCATGTGGAGCATAATCACCGCCAGAGACCAGTTGCGCCGAATGGCCTATTTCTGTGCTGTATATTCTAATGTATTCTAATGTATATATACACACACACATATAGACACAAACACAGAGAGAGAGAGACACACGTACACAGAGATACACACAGACACACACACATAGGGACTTACACAGAGGGAAATAAAGACGGACAAATATTTGAGGTCGCAGAGCTTTAGGTGGTGGAGTGAGTCCCGACCCGGGAATAACTATGGCTAATTCACAAAATAACCTCACCGCTGAAATGAAAAGTAGTGGAACAAGTTTGTTGTTGTTCATGGAAACGAGTGCAGGACATTTCACTTCAGACACCTTAATGCAGCAGGTGGATGTGACACGACCCTTTCAATAGATCATAAATAACTGTATAAAACATACAAGGCCAATGATAATAATAATCCTCACATTTGACACAGCGCCTTATCATGTCTTCGAGACATTTCAAAGCGCTTCAAAGGGCCCTGAGATGTCTGGAAGACGCAATAAAGCGCTGTGTCGAACGCAAGGATCATCGGTGTTAATTATTATTGTCATTAATGTTCCTGGGGAGGGTTTGGAGTGTGTGAGAAGGGCACAGAGTGAGGCACAAGAGGCGAAGGGAACACAGAAGCGGCCGGGAACACGCAGCAGGTCAGGCAGCATCTATGGAGAGAGGAAAACGAGTTAATGTTTCAGGTCAACGTCGCTCTAACCACTGAGCTACAGGACTCTCTCCTCGCCTCGCACAGGCAGAGCGTGGACGGGGTGGACGCAATGGATGAAGGAGTAGGAGAAAAGGGATTGGAGCTGCTCTGTGCAACGGTTGTTAAACAAAATGTCTGTCGCTCACTTGTCCCGCCGTCCGATTCAGCGGAGCCCGTCCCAGCGCGGATATCCTCCTGGGGTAGGGGGTGGATCCGGTCCCTGGGGCTGGAGAGGGTGTCGTCGTTGAAGGACTCGTGAACCACCATCTTTGCTTTTAAAACGAGAGGCAAACTCGTTCATCATCAACAACGACAACGACGACTTGCATTTATATCGTAACAATCGTCAGCCTCGCACTTGACGTAGCCGGGGCCTGCGAGAGGTTCAAAAGCGCTTCGCAGGCTGCACTGTCAAGTGTAGTGACTGTGAGTTTTGTGGGCAAAACGGGGCAGCCACTTGCGCCCGGGAACGTCCTCACAAACAGCCGTGGATCGAGTCACCCAAATTGTTATTCTTTTTTGCCCCCGGAAAGCGATCAGCAATCGGCTTAACCATCAAGAGATCTGACAGAGGTAATTCCTGAAGTGTCATCCCATGCAATACATTACATTACAGTACAATAAATTACACACAATTAAATTAATAGTGCGCCTTTCACGTCGGGAGGATGTCCCAGTGCAGTGACAGCAATATCTGATTGACAGGAGCCATCAGAGGGGACACAGGTTCCGAAACACGCAAAAATAAAACAGCGTTTAATCAAATTTGCGCAGGAAATTCAAATCAAAGGCCTCATTTCAGACAGCGGTGGGTAACACTGTTAATCCACCCCGACCACAAACTAGAGATGGAGTCGTCTGAGTCACTAGGGGTGGCAGATCTGTACTGAGCAGAGGCGTTTATTCTGTATTCTGTGTGTGTTCCATACAGCGCTCTGGGGGATTATTACGCCCGGAAAAGCGATCCCCCAATCGACTAACAAGAGGCGTGTGTATGTGTCTGCGTCTGTGTGTGTGCGCGTGCAGTAAGGAAACTTGCCTACGGTTTTGTCCTGCCCGGGAATCGAACCTGGACCCTCTCGCTTGCGAGGCCTCTAACCTCCAACAGCTTAGGTACAGGACTCCACAAAAACAAGTTGTTGTTGTTGTTGCTGTGTCCTCCAACACAGCGGGGTTTCAAAGTCAAAGCTAACAGACGTGGGGAACCCGAGAAAGAACTTCAGGATGTTTAAATACACCAGAACACAAACATTTTCCAAGTCGGGAGCCAAGTTGGCAGATGTTTTTTCCGATCCAGAGAATCATTAAAAGATTAGAGCGCAGAAAGAGGCATATTAATGCAAACCATTCATTTAATCCCACTGCATCCCATACCCCTTCAAGCCCCTCTCTCTCTCTCCCCCTCTTTCTCTCTCATAAACCTCTCTTGTTCAAAAAAAATTGGTCCCTTCGGCTGTTTGTGGGACGCTGTTGTGCGCAATTGGCTGCCAAGTTTCGCCCACAAAAATACACAGTCAATTCACTTTACAGTGTGTCCTGTGAAGCGCTTTGAGACGTCTCGAAGACGTGATAAGGCACTGTATCAAATGCAAGGGTTATTAATAATATTAATCACTCATTCCATGTCCCAAATGGGATAAGAAAATTCTGAGACGAGCTGATCGGGGACCTGGAGTTGGTGCTGGAGGAGGCAAAGCAGATTTGTGTGTCATCCACATACATGTGGAAGTTTACCCTGTGTCTGCGGATGACAAGGATGGAGCCCTGGGGTCATCCCGCAGGTCACCGGGCGGGAGGAGAAACCATTTGCTGAGATGAAATGGAGACGGTTGGCTAAGTCGGACTCGAACCATGCGAGTGCGGTCCCACTAAGGTGGACGAGGGAGGAGAGGAGATGGAGGAGGATGGCGTGGTCGACTGTGTCAGAGAGATCCAGGAGGATGAAGAGGCCGGAGGCACAAGCACACGCTTCCACCCCAGAACCACGGCAAGGCAAAGACCGGGTCAATACCTTTTGAAGGATGTCTGACCCTTTACCCTGGTGGTCCTCGGAGGTGGAGGAGGCAGTGTTGGAGGCCGAAGCACATTTTCTTTTCACTGTGTTCGGGATTTTGCAGCCTTCCTGATATCTGTTCAGGCACACAACTAGTTAGATCCTGTGCCATCCGCTGAGTGCAGTGGTTCGAGGACCTCGCCTCGCAAGCCAGAGGACCATTCCCGGGCGGGTCAGGTCAGGGCGAAACCTTTTGCCAAGTTTCTTTACTCCACACACACGCTTGTTACCTAGCAGTAAACAGGAACACGCTCGTTAGTCTATTGGCGGAACACTTTTATTACCGGGGGGGAATAATCCCTTACCGGGGGCACGTCGCTGGGCGCAATCGGCTGCCGTGTTTCGCCCACAAAACGCACAGTCACGACAGTTTACAGTGCATCCTGTGAAGCGCTTTGAGACGTCTCGAAGACGTGATAAGGCGCTGTGTCAAATGCAAGGTTTATTATTAATTAACAAGTGGGTTCCTACCTACTGCTAGGTAAACGGGGAGCAAGGGAGTGTGTGGAGTAAGGAAACCTACCTAAGGATTCGCCCTGACGTGACCTGACCTGCCGGGGAATCGAACACAGGTCCTCTCGCTTGCGAGGCGAGGGCTCTAACCACTACAGTACCGGACTGAGCAAAACAACAACACACTTCCCCCCCAGTGACTAACCACAAGATGTGCCTCGGCTTTCAGGGGCTCGTTTCCCTTCAGTAAGTGCTGCCGGCTTATACAAGTTAATGCGAGGTCTGATCAGTGATCAAAACAACCGACTCTATCCCTTGCAACGCCTGCTCTTTCAGCAGTAAAGTCAAGAGGGCAGAAGCTCCTTCGGCACAACGTGAGAGACCAAACCCAGATCATCGTTGAACTTCAAAGAGAAATTTAATCTGTGCGTCAACCACCCAAGAACAAAACTCTGCCACCAGGTTAAACACTACGAGGGTTTCTTTCCAGACTGTCGACGACTGCAATACAATTAGCCAGATTTTTACTCTCCCTTCTCCATCCCCCACACACACACAAGTAAGCAAGTTAGTAAGTGAGTGAGTGAGTGAGGTCCAACCTCTGACGAGGACACAATCTGTGGCGTCCTGTCGTTTAGCGGTCAGAGCAAGCGAGAGGGACCTGGGTTTGATTCCCGGGGCAAAACGTTGGTCAAGTTTCCTCACTCCACACGCCTCTGTTTACCGAGCAGTAATTAGTCGATTGTCGGATCGCTTTCCGAGATAATAATCCCTTGAAAGAAATAATGCGATCACTCAATCCACGACTGTTTGTGGGACGCTGCTGTGCGCCATTGGCTGCTGCGCTTCGCCCACAAAATATACGGTCAATTCACTTCACTCACAGAATATCCTGTGATGCGCTCTGAGACAAATTTAAGGATTATTATTATTATTATTAATTATTCTCCCCCACCGCTGGGGGGAAGCAGACACACACGGAGCAGAGGTGCACTTCACTGAGCTGAAGCTGATGCAAAGGAACCAGCCCTCGGACTTCAATGATTTCTGCGTCTGCGCAAATAAATAATAATAATAGTGTGGTCACTCAATCCACGACTGTTTGTGGGGCACTGCACTGCTCTGCACAATTGGCTGCTGTATTTCACCCACAAAATACAGTCAGTTAATTCAATTAATGGTATATTATGAAAATAATAATTTGCGATCAACGTGATCAGCTCCTGTTAATAACCCTGCAAGCCAAAGCCCTAACTAACTAATAACTAACTCACTAACTAATAGCTAACTAACAAGTTGTTGTCGCTGTGAATGTTTGAGGTGAGACGCTATCATTTCATTTGGGGGCTGGGGGGTGCTGGGGGCTGGGGGTGTGTGTGGGCGCTGGGGGGAGATTCGAGGACAGGACCACCACTCATGTAAAACCATCATAATCCTTTCAACCAAACTGCTTGGGTAGGACTTCAAGCCGCCTTGCCCCCTCCCCTCTCCCCCACCCACTGACCCACCCACCCACCCACCAAGCCAAATCCACTGTTTGCCACATGGATGGGAACTTTCACATGAGGGAGTGCCTGTTGGCGCAGGTGGACAGCCGGGAGCGATTGGATGCCAGGCTGGCGAGGGCTTCATGGCATAAGGCAAGTTCGCATTCCACTGGGCTGTGAAGTTACACAGAGGTCTGGTACTGTCAGCACATGGCCCTCGGAGTGCTTTGTTTTCATAATCCTCACATAATGAGCGCTGTCCAGCAACAACAACAACGATTGCATTTATAGAGCGCCTTTCATGTTCGGAGGACGTCCCAAGGCGTTGGACAGTTGAGTCAGGACCCGAGCCTTGAGGGGAAATGGTCAGGGGGAGGGAAGGGAGGGAGCGAGGAGGGGGTGGAGAGTCGAGAGGGGAGCAAAGAGTCAGAGGAACGGAGGGTACGGGCAGGTAGGTAGCAGACATGATCTTTCACAAGTCATCTCCAGGCGCCTCAGTATTCACTTCACAGCCCCTGTGCCTCCCCACCCTGGGGCTACGAGACACCTGTTCCGGATCTCACCTTCTCCCCCAAACGTTCCCCAGAGAGCGGTAAATGTGCAATGATCACCAAGAAAATAGCATCCATATTGCATCCCGCCTTCCAAGCCCTCCACGGCCTTGCTACCCCCCACCTCTGTGACCTGCTAATGCTATAACAACCTGTCTGCTCCCTCCGCTCACGGGCTCAGGCCTGCTTCACGTCACCCGCTCGGTCCACCCCATGATAGGGCTTTCAGTATCTCCGTCCCCACCCTCCTGAACTCCATCCCACAGTCCCTTCACCTCACTCCCTCCCTCGCCTCCTTCAAAGTCTGTCTCAAGGCGTGAAGCAGGCCGGAGCCCGCTGAGCGGGGGGAGTGAGCAGGATGGTAGGGGGTTGGGGGTGGCAGAGGTCGAGGGGAGCGAGACCATGGAGGGCTTTGAAGGTGAGGACCTGGATCTTGAACTGTATCCTCTGTGTGAGGGGAAGCCAGTGGAGTTCGGTGAGGATGGGGTCGGGGAGCCTGGTGGGGGTGAGGATGGGGGTGATAGGGTTGGGGAGCCTGGTGGGGTGAGGATGGGGTGATGGGGTCGGGGAGCCTGGTGATATGGGAGGATCGGGGAGCCTGGTGGGGTGAGGATGGGGTGATGGGGGCGGGGAGTCTGGTGGGGGTGAGGATGGGGATGATGGGGCGGGGAGCCTGGTGGGGTGAGGATGGGGTGATGGGGGCGGGGAGTCTGGTGGGGGTGAGGATGGGGGTGATGGGGGTGGGGAGAGGACACGGGCTGCAGTTAGTTCTGGATAATCTGCAGCCTGTGGAGGGAGGGGTTGGGGTTTCACAGAATATACTGTAAAGCGAATTAACTGTTTTGTGGCGAAACGTGGGTTGAATAACTTTATTCTGTCGGCAAACCGACAGCCAATTTACACACAACAATGTCCCACAAACAACTGCAAAGCGGTTGAAATGATTAGTCTCATCTGGATGGCTTTACTGGAAAAGCAAACACTTATGCAATAGGTGAAATGAATGGTGACCGAAAACAGCGCCCACAGGCGCCAGTCAACAATCATCCCCACATCCGTACAGGTTCAATCGGTGGTGTGTTTTGAGATTTTTTTTTCTCGGTTGAATACGACTTGATTTATGGCATAAATAAAGAAATACTCAACAACAACAACAAGATTCCATTTATTGAGCGCCTTTCACGTCGGGAGGACGTCCCAAGGCGCTGGACAGTTGGGTCAGGACCCGAGCATTGGGGGAAATGGTGAGGGGAGGGAAGGGAGGGAGCGAGGAGGGGTAGAGAGTCGAGAGGGGAGCTGAAGGCTCGGTCAAAGAGAAAGGTCTTGAGACCGGCCTTGAAGGAGGAAAGGGAGGAAGCGGGGAAGGCACTGGGGATAGAGTTCCAGAGCCTCGGGGCTGAGAGGCTGAAGGCCACCGATAGTAGGGCGGTTGGGGCGGAGGATGTGGAGCAGACCGGAGCCAGAGGAACGGAGGGTACGGGCAGGTAGGTAGGGGGATAGTAGGTCAGAGAGGTAGGAGGGAGTGAGGCCGTGAATGGCCTTGTAGGTGAGGATGAGGATCTTGAATTCGATCCTCTGGGGGATGGGGAGCCGGTGGAGGCAAGTGAGGGCGAGGGTGGGAGTGATGTGGTCGCGGTGTCTGGTGCGGGACAGTACACGAGCTGCAGAGTTCTGAATGACCTGCAGTGTGGAGGGAGGGCCGGGAAGGCCGGCGAGGAGAGAGTTCCCTCAGTCAAGAAAATGATATGTTGTTTGTTGGCCGACCATACAGATTGGCCACTCATGGGTTAAATGGGGTCCTGCGGCGAATTAGTTACAGCCCTCGCCTCGCAAGCGAGAGGACCCGGGTTTGATTCCCGTGCGGTCCGGGTGAATCGTTGGTCCTTACTCCGCGCGCCTGTTTACCAGCAGTAAGTAGGAACCCGGTTGTTAGTCGATTGGTGGATCGCTTTTCTGGGGGTAATAATCCTGCAAAAAAAAATATATTTATTTGGTCCCTCAATCCACAACTGCTGTGCGCAAGTGACTGCCGATTTTTGCCCACAAAATGTAGTCAATTCATTTTTGTGAAGCGCTAAGAGACGTCTCTGAGACGTGATAAAGCGCTACATCAAATGCAAGGATTATTATTATAATGCTAACGTCATTTGTAGATGCAATCCGTGTCTGTGATAACAACTGTACAAGGAACGATTATTTATAGAGGGATACACTGTTCGTGTAGATTAGTTTTTTTAATGACACACTAGTTGATCTCCCCCCCCCCCATCAACCCTTACCCCCCCACCACGACTTTCCGGTTACATAAAGATTATATAACCACACAATTCAAATCATTTTCAGTTTCATAATTGGCACCTGATTAAAAAAATGCACCTCGGGGCTACAGAACCGGGTTCCGACAAGAAGCGGTGGACTTTCAGCGCTCGCTCTCGTGTTTGGTTGCTGCGTAACAATGAAACCGTTGCCCAAATTTGATCTCCGTTTCCATACACCCAGCAGAGCCGAACAGCAGCTCATCCCCCAACTGGACTTTTACATAATGACAGACAGCATCTCACACGTTCAGGTCTGAAAGCCACTGCACTCTACACGCTCGGGACCTTCTCGGCGCCAAAGATTCTCTTGGGGGGCGCCTGCTCAAACCCCGCCGTATGGCGATTGCAT